>NW_020174703.1:0-113317 GCF_003031525.2 Neophocaena asiaeorientalis asiaeorientalis
TGAACTGCCTCTCTGGGCTTCTCTGTCCTCATCAGAAAAATAAAGGGGTTGGATTCGAAAATTTAGTTATTTTAAATAAAACTATTTACTTTTCATACTATAATGTATAATGTTAGTTTCCAAAAAAAAATTGACTTATAAATTTCTACATAGGAAAATCCTAAGACTTGTTATCTGTCTGAAAAGAAAGACAAAGACATGGCTTGATAAGGTGGTAATACAGAAAACCCATCATTGTGACATACAGTGTTTCTTTTTTGGATGACTTGGGCAAACAGATGGTTATGTGATTATGTTGGCAGAGGTGGCATTGAGGGGATATCTCCCTTGTGTCACCATGGCTCCCTTCTCTCATCAGCTATTATAACAATAAAATTGGTCACAGTTACTCCAACTATAAAAGCAGGGGAAGAATTAAGAGACTACAATCTCTCACATCTCAAGTTGCAATACTCTCCAATAATCAAATAATCAAAACTTAAGATATCAAATGCAATAATAAAACTTTTATCTTACAATTGATTCTAACAATCTGAGATGATCTTATATTGTACTTTATTATTATTATTATTATTTTGCGATACGCGGGCCTCTAACTGTTGTGGCCTCTCCCATTGCAGAGCACAGGCTCCGGGCGCGCAGGCTCAGCGGCCATGGCTCACAGGCCCAGCCGCTCCGCAGCATGTGGGACCTTCCCGGACTGCGGCACAAACCCGCGTCCCCTGCATCGGCAGGTGGACTCTCAACCACTGCGCCACCAGGGAAGCCCTTATATTGTACTTTTGATTCTATGCTGGAATTGTACATTTTGTAGATAGCTATGACTTCCAAGTATGTTTCAATATGGGGAATAATAATTCTAATGTGAGACATAAAAAAATTAAAGTCTTTTTAGTTAATGAACCTATGCAGATTCAACCTCGGGGGAATGATGATAATGAAAAGGATAATATATTATGAGAATTACTATTCTTTTGAATGACAAGGTCTATTTTTTCCTTTTCACACAGAGAAACACACTAAAGAATAAATATGAACCTATCTTTAATTCTCTTCTATATTTTGTCTGAAGTTTGAGGAGTTAATTTTTACCTGAGTAGAAAACATGAAACAGAGAATTCCATGCTGTCACTAAAACTCTTTCCACAGATTTTTCTTTTCTGAAAGCTTAATGAAGGAGATACTAGTTCCATTCTCTAACATCTTGGAATAGGACTTTAGGGATATAAACAATTAACTTCATCTAGCATAAAGCTGAGCTTCCTGGCTCAGAAAGCAAATGTATACACAGTTTGATTCTACTTATGCCATTCTATGCCATGAATTTCTAGGTTAGTTGGACATACTTGTCACTTTCCTTTACTTCCTAGAGTGAAAATCTAATTGGCTGGCTGTCTTATAGTTTACCCCCAAAATAAGACTGTATTACAAAGCAGGCATCTAATGAGAGAGAAAATCAGGATGGAGGTATACAATTCTTCCTTTATCCCATAAATCTCCAAAGACAATATGAATAAATTTGAAAGAAAAATAATATTACTAAAAGGAAAACCAGCCTTACAATCTCATCCTAACGGGATATGCAGAAGTATGAATCGTATTTTACACAGCTAAGTTGGTAAGATGTTAGGTTGACGGATGTTTAGAGAAAATGTGTGTGCTTCCTCATAGGGAAATGTACATACTAGCTTTCATAGCTTCCCAGTATACTTGAATGATGTTTCCTTTGCTAGCTGTATAATCATACAAAGTAGGCAAATATATAATGATGACGCCTAAATTTTTGCTTGTTAGATTCATTCAAAATATTCAGATGCTGTTTTGTGAGTTACTCTCTAGTGAATGACAAGAGTAAATACAATTGACATTAATGCTATTTTATCTGTATTGCTGCCATGTTAAGGTGCATACCATTTTTATTTACCTGTACTAACCCAACTTACAAATAAATTGCACATTGTTCAACTGCCCCAACATTCTACTTAATTTTTTTAGCCTTTGGCCCACTTTCTACTTTTGACGTAGTAGAATAAAAGTGAAGAGATTGGTTCTGGTACAGATCAGGTTCTTATCAAAGTGAATTGAGTTCTTTAATCAACAACATATTTTTAAAAAGAAATTAAAACCAATGTTTGGAGATTTCCTGATTTTCTAATGGTTTGCTTTTCTCATTTTTAAAGTAGCCTTAAGCCAAAGTAAGCTGAAGTTGGAGGGTGAGGGAGGATAATTATGCAATCCAGAAGTTTGTTGATAAAACTTTTTTGATGTCTTCCAATTTATTATAGAAAGTGAATTTCCAGAATAGTATGAAAAGCAAGTGAATCACATTATTCTCAGTCAAAAAATTTAAATGCAAAACAGTTCTGAAAATGTTTAAGTTTTGTGCCTCTGTAGCAGATTCTTACTTCCGAGCAGTTTATTCTGTACGAAAAACAAATATCTAAATACCTACCTATGAAACTACTAAATAGAGTTGGTAAAACTAATTTCCATAGTAAGAAAAACTCAAGTTTCAACTTAGTGAATTGATCTTTTGTGTATGCTTCTGTACTTGAAATAAATTGAGGTCTTTAGACAGAACCAAGCGTAGAAGTAAACCATGTAACCTTTCCAAATCTTTTCACTTTCAAAATCTTGTTTTCCATAATTAAAGGATCCACAGAAGAAGACTAAAATCTAAGACTAGACCGATTTTGTTTTTCCCCCTTAGAAAGAGAGTATTGGTGGTAATTTGACTCATTTCAGTTCACTCTATTTATTTTTAATCTGCTCTTTCATCTTATGGCAAATACTCCTTCTGTTTTATTGCAATATTGTAATTTTTCATTATTTTGATAAGTTTTAAAAATATTTTCTTGTAAAAAGTATTGTTTAAATTTCATTAAATTTAAAACTTTGGTTCTGCAAAAGACAATGTCAAGAGAATGAAGAGACAAACCACAGACTGGGAGAAAAATATTTCCAAAAAATACATCTGAGAAAGGACTGCTATCTAAAATATATAAAGAATTCATAAAATGCAACAGTAAGAAAACAAGCTCAAAAACATAATATAAAACAAATATTTTACAGTTTGGTATTAGCAGATACGAACTACTACATATAAAATAGATGAAGAATAAGGTCCTACTGTATAGCACAGGAAACTATATTTGATATCTTGCAATAAACCATAATGGAAAAGAAAAAAAAAACAGAAAACAAGTAACTTGCTTAAAAAATGGACCAAACATCTGAAAAGACACACAAGTAAGGAAGATATACAAATGGCAAATAAAGTTATGAAAATTTGCTCTACATATATGTCATTAGAGAAATGCAAATTAAAACAATGAGATACCACTACACACCTATTGGACTGGCCAATAAATCCAGAACACTGACAACACTTAAAATACTAGAGAGGACATGGAGTAACAGGAAGTCCAATTCATTGCTGCTGGAAATGCAAAAAGGTTTAGCCACTGTGAAAGACAGCTTGGTGGTTTCTTATAAAACTAAGCATACTCTCGCCGTACTCTCCAATGTTGCACTCCTTGGTATTTACCCAAATGAATTGAAAATATATACCTACATATTGTGCATGTGTATGAATTTGAGGTATATAGGAACTCCCTGTATTTTCCACTCAATTTAGTTGTGAACCTAAAACTGTTCTAAAAAATAAAGTTTATTAATTAACAAAGCATTGTATGAAATATGTTTTTCTGTGAGCGTTCAAGGTGAAGCATCTTCTCCATTATGTTCCAATATTTTTAAACAGTTGTTTTCCCTCTTTCTTTTTCTTAACATTTTATGGGGAGAGATTTATTCAAATCTTCTTTTTGCACAAAAACATAAGAAGTAGGAAAGTTCTATAGCTCTTTTCACTGTTTGTTTGGATGTTTATAGATTTTCCCTTTCAGACCTTAACAATATATCAAGTTACTATTCTGTATAGCACCTACCTCCATCTGTGAGAGTAATCTGACATTTACTTAGGGCATATCTGCTCAAGATTCTTCTGCTCTCTTTCTGGCCATTTTAGATAGCCATATAAACAACCTGGACATGTCTAGAATTTTGAGGTTAGCTACTGTAGTCAGATACCCTTTTTTTTACTCAGTAATCAATAGTCATATTATAGCATAAAGTATAATCCAAAATTAAATAAAAGTAAATTGATATTAAGATTATAATAATCACTATTAATATACTTGTATAAATTATTATAAGAAAATGCTATATTAGAAATCTTATTTATGAACTTGTCTTACATACTTAGTAAATTTAATTAAAATGCAATTTTGAATTTTCATGTATAATAAATTTATGAATACTTTGGTGTCAATATAAATTGAAAATATTGCTTCTCACAAACCACACATGTCCAAAAGTATAAAGTTATTGTTAAGAAAGCCTTTCAAAATCTTTGAACTCTATTTTTATTATATACTCGTGTAAGTCTCCTTTATTCTTAGAATTTGAGTGATGGCATTATCCAGTTATGGAATGCATAAACAAAAATAAAAAATAATTTTCAATAATTAAAGTATGTTATAGAAATATTTATACATAGTCAATGTTTTTAAGTATAAAGAAAGGGATATATGTTTTTATTTACATAGAAACAGCTTATCTCCACTGTCATTTAATAAGTATCTAATAAAGTTGACAAACAGCTGTTTCAACTTCTGTTTCAAGACGGTAGGCTGGGCAGAAACTGCAGCCTCCCCTGGTCTCAAATCCTTAAACATGACTTTTTTAAACATATTTTTAAATTATCCAACAAATGAGAAAATCTGTAAGAACAATTTCATGAAATCAGAGACTATGAGAAATCCTGGGAAGACAGAGATCATGTCAGGTTTGTATTGAAAATGGAAATCACAACCCCAAATAAAAGAGAGTTCTTAAACCAATTTGAGACTGCTGTAAAAGAACTTCGCAGGCAGAGGTGAAAGATAAAAGAACATGCAGACTAAGGAGCAAACAATAAGGTAATCAGTTGGGAAAGGGATTGGTGCAGCCAAGTGCAAGGATTTTTGCACCTCTTTGCTCCCACACCCCATTGGACAGGACAGCAACTCCAGGCAGGAACTGTCTATGTGGCTCCAAGGGTGGGGAAGTGACTAGAGACTTTCAGCAGACCTGGGAAACTTCCATATCTAGGAAAATAGGTCTTCCACGTTCTCTATGGTCAATGAAAACCACCTCCACTAAGTCCACAGCAACTGTTCCTGACCTTCCCTCAATCACTGAGCGGAAAAATATAGTGCAAAAAAATACAACATGGAATGAACAAAAAACACAACTTAGGAAGAAAATCTCATGATTAAGCCTCATTAAAAAGCATATAGAAGAACTTATCTCTGAGGAAGTAGAGTAACCAGAGCAAAAAAATATGACTTTAGAATAATTTTAATTTTAATCCTCTGAAAGATGTTGACAGAGTGATATATAGCTTTGAAAAAGAATCACAATAATTAGAATTTTGATAACAAGTTAAAATCTTAGCAAACAAAACAAAAAGAATTTTCAGAGAGAAAGAGCCAATCAGTGAGCTGCAAATTTGAGCAAAGGTATTCTCCTAGAAAGCAAAACAAAAGTTTGGAAGGTAAAACATTAAACATAAACCAAGCAGTGCCACCACCTAATTAGATCTTAAGAATATGAAAATCAAAAAGGAATAAAACATATTCACAATGATTTTCAGAACAGAAAACAGGATTATTCTATATGTAATATTGATCAGCATATCGATATTCAGGTGTAAATAGCATAGTCTAACTTAAACAAAATAATTTTAGGAAAAAATATGTTCAATATACTTGTGGTAAAATTGATTTTGTAAGAACAAAATATTTTGGTTTTGTACATATAGTATGTTCTATGCTGGAATTGAGTAGAAAACTCACAAGTTCTGAGTAACAGTAATAGCCCATTGGTCTTGAAACAGTCTAAAACTACAGATCTAGAAAGAAATTTGTTACCAGAAAATATTGATATACAGAAGATTAAACTAGAAATACATTTAACTGTAAAGTATAAAAGAAATAACTCCAAATTGTATTTTTAATTATTTTCCCATGACTTTTTTCTTAAGAAAATGACCAGTGAAGTATAAAATTTGAATCTCTTCTGATAGTTTATTGCCATGTTTTGTCATTAGGGGGTCTCTTTGGTGCACACTTTTTGTACATAAAATAAAAATATGACACAATATAATTTGGGGGGAATAGAAAGTACTGTGAGTTCATATAGCACATGGTCAAATACAGAAAAATTCCAGTGATGTCAACATATAAGATGGGATGGTAGGGAACAGAGCAATTGTAAGTAAAAACATGCTTTATTCCACATTTAGTAGGAGGATAATAGATAGTGATAACTCTATCATTTGTTATTAAAGCAGGTTTAAATAGGTACAATAAAAGTATGAGGGGAACTATTAGGATAGAAGTAGATACATAACTTTAAAGCAGTAGAATAAAATGAACCGGACAAAAAATATTTATCGAAATCACAAAGGGTAAGAAGGGCAGGGAACTTGAAATATAGTAAAGAGAAAAGAAAATAACAGAGAAACTATAGGGTCACACAAATCAATAGCTACAATTAATGTAAATAAAAACTTACTTGAAATTTATTTAAAGACAAAGAATCGAGAATAGGCTCAAAAATAATTCACAATACACTATTTGCAGGGACAAGCTTGCAACAAAAAAGAAAAAGATATTTAAAGTAAAGAGTTATAAATGCATTTGTCAGGATTCTCCAGAAAAACAGAGTCAGCTGGCTTTACCAGATATCAAAACCCAAAGCAATTGGAATTTAAAGGTATAGCTCTGGTGCCAGCAGAGAAGACTATACCAAGCCACGGGTATGAAATGTACAGTGTGGGGAATAGAGTCAATAATAATGTAACATCTTTTTATGGTGACACATGGTAACTAGACTTACCTTGGTTATCATTTTGTAATGTATAGAAATATCAAATCACTATGTTATGTACCAGGAACTAACACAGTGTTATTCCTTAAAAAACAAACAAAGAAACATACTCTTAGAAAAAGAGATAAGATCTGTGGTTACTGGAAGTGGGGGGGTGGGGGAGGGGAAATAGCATAAAGGTGGTCAAAAAGTACAAACATCCAGTTATAAGATAAGTAAGTACTAGGGATGTAATATACAACACGAGTAATATAATTAACTCTGTTGTATGTTATATATGAAAGGTGTCAAGAGAGTAAATCTTAAGAGTTCTCATTACAAGGAAAACATTTTTTCTTTTTTCTTTTTTTACTTTAGATGATGGGATGTTCACTAAACTTACTTTGGCAATAATTCCATGATGTATGTAAGTCAAATAATTACGCTGTGTACCTTAAACTTAAAACTTGTATGTCAAATATATCTCAATAAAACTAGAAGGAAAAAAATTAAGTGATAACAAAAATAAATAAATAAACGTTGTTTTCAATGAGTGATATGTGTCATTCTAAAACTAATAAATGAATTTGTCAAAATGATGATAAATAAATTTCCAGAATCCTTCCAAGTAATGTACAAAGAACAATACATAGACTGAGTCAGACACTGTTAAAACAGAGTATGCAATCAGGTATTCACTGTAAAATAAACCCTTATTAAATCCTCTTCTCCTCTACAAAATTTTTTTTAAAAAAGAGATGAATATACCAATGAAACATAAATGATGTAGGTGTATTTCAAACAAATGTTGGAAGGATGTACTATTAAATAAATCATCCCCAGAAAACTGCAAATCCATTAAAAAATTAATTCCTATTTCACACAATTGGATAAAGTCTAAATAAGTTCCTAAATATATTGTTTTCAGAAAACATGAAATATGTTCATAAATTTGGTATTTCTGGAGCCTTCTTAAATAAGACACAAAAGAAAAAACAGTAAATTAAAAATCTGTACACACCTAATTGTAAAATATCTTTATGGCAAAAGACAATGTAAATAAGGCTGAAAGACTGTGAAAGTATTTACCACATATCAGTAAAGGATTTATATTTAGACTATATTAAGAATTATGAATGCAACTCATTAGAAAAATATGAAAATGTAATAGAAGTCTAGGCATTTTGAAGGGAAAAAGAGATGCAATCAATAAATGAAAGAGGTCCAGTCTCACCAGTCATCAGGAAAAGGCAAATTAAAGCAACAAAAAACGTAATGTTTACCTTCTGATGGGTACATACAGAAAAAAAAAATATTGTAGATATGTGTGGACGTATGCATAAGTAATTTAATATAATACGGACATTTTGGGAGTCATTGTGGCAGCAAAAATTATAATTTTATACAATTCATCAAGTTTGCAAGATTTACCAGGAGAAACAGCTGCACACAAGGACTTTTAAATATTTAAAGAATATTCATTGATTTCAGTAGCAGAAATTAGGACAAGCTAAATATCCTTCCACATAGAGAATAACTGGATAAACTTTTACACACCCATACTATGCAATATTATACTGTAGTTAAAATAAATGATGCAAATAAATACTGATCTGGAAGGAAAGCAAATTGCTAAACACTAGCTAATAAATAGCAAAATAAATTGCTAAACAGTATATATTCACAGTTGTATAATCACATTGTAGGTACTGTGTGTAGATATGTGTGTGTCTGTGTGCGGATAAACAACCAAAAATATGTTATATACTTTATGGGCACATATGCTTAAGTATTTACTCTGAAAAGCCTAAAGTTATACATTGAACTCATAAATATGCCTATTTCTAATTAAGGGAGCAGAATTAAGGTTAATCTTTAAAAGAAATTTTAGTCTTATTAATAATATTTCATGTTTTATAATGAGGATATTCATGTGTTACTTGTATAATTAAAATTTAATTTGAAATATAAAAAAATATGAGTGAGGAAGAGGACCAAATTATTAGTCATTAGCTGGCCTGGGACATGTGTATTTTTCATACTCTGTCCCTATAGTATAGCATTCTTATGAGCACTATATAACAAAATGCATGATAAAACTTTGTGAAATGTAAACCATAATAGAGATTCTAGATTTTATTCAAGGATTTCTTTTAACTTCAGGCAAAATGGTTTTATCACTATCAGAGTATAATGAAATCTTTGCCAATAAGAATGTTAATGACCATTATGCTATTGGTAAATGCCTGGAGCTAAGAAAAAGAAATTAATTTCCTCTCAATCGCTTTTCTTTTCAGAACTGTGTGAATGGGAATCTTCTGATAGACAGAATAGACCTATGAAGAAATGGTTTGTCAGTGTATGCAATGGAAATAGGAGTGCAGGTACATGGGGAAAACAAATAACAGTGATATAAATTAGGATTCCATTAGTAGAAGGAAAAAATGTTTTAAATAGGCATTTTTTTCAGAGGAGAACAAAAAGAAAAATTGTAAAGGAAAGTCAAAGCTCAGTGGAAGACATGGCTTGTTGAATTAATGAAGGAATTGACTATAGGTGTATTGTTAGTAGTGAGACAAGCTGAAATGCATGAGAATTACAGGTTTCAAACCTAGAAAGGATTATACACAAAATCTGATCAAATCCACCTATTCTACAGAGAAAGATTATTTATCTAAAAATAAACATGTTATATGGCTTTATCAAAATTACAGTTTATGAGGCAAAGGTAATATGAGAAACCACAATTTCATGCTACATTCCAATGAGATTTCTCCCCATACTTTAGGGAAAACTCCCACTGGTAAATATTTTTCTATTTATTTTGACCACCGACAATGACTTTTTTCAATGATATACTCAAATACATTTCTATCCAGTGGAATCTGACATTTCCTTCTAGAAGAGTTAAAGATATTAGCCCAACTTTCTAGTCAAGACAAATCTTGTTGTTTTTTTTCTCCATGCTTTGTAACTCAGCAAAAGTTTCTACTAGCAACCTGGTTGTCCAAGATGGACACAGGGGATATACTAATAATACTTCTTTCAAACTCACTGACTTGCAGTCAATAATAAAGTCTAGTATATTTTCCCCTAAATATTTTTCAGGTCTGCTATACCTTCCTCTCTTCATTCTGACACAATTTAGATTCCCATCATTTGCAAGATACAGGAAAAAATAGACAAATCACAAGTATATAACTTGATGAATTTTCACATCATGTTGAACACACAAGACACTAGGAGTAGATAAACCAAATCTTAACAGCATCACAGCAGTCACTTCATCCACTTCATCACTACTTTCCCCACCCAAGGGTTAAAACTATTATAATTTATAGCACTATTATTTTTGCCTGCTTTCGAACTTTCTGTAAATAAGACTACACAGTATTTACCCTTTTATGTCTGACTTCTTTGGCTTGGCATTAGATTTTTGAGATACATAGGCATACTATCACAGACATAGTTGTTCATTCTCATTGCTGTGTTGTATTCCTTTGTATGGGTATATCATAATGTATTTACCCTTCCTATTCTTAATTGATATTTCAATTGCAACCAGTTTGGAGCTGTAAAAAATAATGATGTGAACATTCTTATACATTTCCTTTAATGAACATATGCTTGCATTCCTATTGGATATATGTCTAAGAGTGGAATTGCTGGGCAATATAGAAACCAAAACAGCAAATTAGGCAAAAAGAAGCAACAGAGGAACATGTTTCAAATGAAGAAACAAGGTAAAACTTCAGAAAAAGAACTAAGTGAAGTGGAAATAAGCAATCTATCTATAAAGAGTTCAAGGTAATGACAATAAAGATGCTCAAAGAGCTCAGAAGAATGGAAGTACACAGTGAGAATTTTAATGAAGAGTTAGAAAATATGAAGAACAAAACAGAGCTGAAGAATACAATAACTGAAATTTAAAAAACAAAATGCTAGAAGAAATCAACAGCAAACTAGATGATACAGAAGAGCCAATCAGTGAACTGGAAGACAGAGTAATGGAAATCACTCAAGCTGAATGAAAAAAAGAAAAAGAATGTAAAAAAAATCAGAACAGTTTAAGAGACCTCTGAGACAACATCAAGCATACTGACATTCATACTATAGGGATTCCAGAAGGAGAAGAGAGAGAGAAAGGGGCAGAAAACTTATACGAAAACATAATAGCTGAAAACTTCCCTAGCCTAGAAAAGGAAACAGACATCCAGGTCCAGGAAACACAGAGAGTCCCAAACAGGCTCAACCCAAAGGGGACCACACCAAGACACCGTGTAATTAAAATGGCAAAAATTAAAGATAGAGAGAATATTAAAAGTAGCAAGAGAAAAGCAACAAGTTCTGTACAAGGGAACTCCCTTAAGGCTATCAGCTGACTTTTCAGCAGAAACTCTGCAGGCCAGAAGGGATTGGCACAATATATTTAAATTAATGAAAGGGAAAAAACTACAACCAGGAATATTTTACTCCACAAGTCTATCATTCAGATTTGATAGAGAGATAAAAAGTTTCTAAAAGTTAAAATTATAAAGATCAGAGCAGAAATAGAGACTAAAAGAATAAATAAAAATAAATAAGACCAATGAAGTTAACAGCTGCTTCTTTGAAAAGATAAACAAAATTGATAAACCTTTAGCCAGACTTATCAAGAAAAGGGATCCCAAATATATAAAATCAGAAATGAGAAAGGAAAAGTTAAAACTAATACCACAGAAATACCAAGGATCATAGAGATTACTATGAACGATTATAAGCCAATGAAATGGACAACCTAAAAGAAATGGTCAAATTCCTAAAAATGTACAGTCTCCAAGACTGAACCAGGAAGAAACAGAAAGCATGAACTGACCAATTACCAGTATTGAAATTAAATCAGTAATTTAAAAGAAACTCCCAATAAACAAAAGTCTGGAACCAGATGGCTTCATAGGTGAGTTCTACCAAACACTTAGAGAAAAGTTAACACCTATCTTTCTCAAACTATTCCAAAAAATTGCAGAGGAAGGAATGCTTCTGAATTCACTCTACCAGCCCAGGGTCATGCTGACACCAAAACTAGACAAAGATATCATTAAAAAAAAAAAAAAAGAAAGAAAATTTTAGGCCAATATCACAGATGAAAATAGATGCAAAACTCCTTAACAAAATATTAACAAATCAATTCAATAATACATTAAAAAGATCATACACCATGATCAAGTGGGATTTATCCCAGGAATGAAAGGACAGTTCAATATCCACATCAATCAATGTGATACACCACAATAAGAATAAAAATCATATTATCATTTCAATAGATGCAAAACAGAGCTCTTGAAAAAATTCGACATTCATTTACAATAAAAACTCTCAACAAAATGGGTATAGAGGAAACATGACTCAACATAATAAAGGCCATATCTGACATGCCCATAACTAGCATCACACTTAATGGTGAAAAGCTGAAATCATTTCCTTGAAGATCAGGAACAAGACAAGGATACCCACCCTTTCCACTTTTATTCAAGGTAATATTGGAAGTCTTAGCCACAGCAATCAGAAAAACTTAATTAATAAGTAAAAAGATCCCAAATAGGAAAGGAAGAGGTAAACTAAATGTTTGAAGAAACTACTAGAACTCATCAATGAATTTGGTAATGTTAGAGGATACAAAATTAATATACAAAAGTCTGTCGTATTTCAATACACTAACAACAAACTATCAGGAAGAGAACTTAAGAAAACAATCCCATCTATAATCATATCAAAAAGAATAAATATACCTAAGAATAAATCTAACTATGGAGGTAAAAGATCTGTACTTTGAAAACTTTAAGACACTGATGTAAGGAATTGAAGACAACACAAATAGATGGAAAGATATACAGGGCTCATAGATTGGAAGAATTTATATTGTTAAAATGACCATATGATCCAAGGCAATCTATAGATTCAGTGCAATCCCTATCAAAATACCAATGGCATTTTTCACAAAACTCGGACAGATAATTCTAAAATTTGTATGGAAACACAAAAGATCCTGAGTAGCCAAAGCATGTTGAGAAAGAAGAACAAAGCTGGAGATATCATGCTCCCTGATTTCTAACTATATTACAAAGCTATATTAATCAAAATAGTATGCTACTGTCACAATAACAGACACAATGGAACAGAATAGAAAACCCAGAAATAAACTTATGCTTATATGGACAACTAGTCTATGGAGGCAAGAATATACAATGGGGAAAAAACAGCCTCTTTAATAAATGATGTTGGGAAAACTGGACAGCTACATGCAAAAGAATCAGACTGGACTACTTTCTATCACCATGCACAAAAATGAACTCAAAATGGATTAAAGACTTAAATGTAAGACCTGAAACCATAAAACCTCTAGAATAGGGGCAAGTAAGCTCTTTGACATCTGTCTTAGCAATATTTTTTTGGATATGTCTCCTCAGGTAAGGGAAACAAAAGCAAAAATAAACAAATGAGACTACATCAAACTTAAAAGCTTTTCACAGTGAAGGGAACTATCAAAAATATGCAAAGGCCACTGACTGAATGGGAGAAGATATTTTCAAATGACATATCTGATAAGGGTTAATATCCAAAATATACAAAGGACTCATACAACTCAACATCAAAAAATCAAATGACATGATTAAAAATTGGGCAGAGGACCTGAATAGACATTTTTCTGAAGAAGACATACAGATGGCCAATAGGCACATGAAAAGTTGCTCAACATCACTAATCATCAAGAAAATGCAAATCTAAACCACAACAAAGTATCACCTCACCACTGTCAGAATGGCTATTATCAATAAGAAACAAATAAGAAATATTGGTGAAGATGTGGAGAAAAGGGGACCCACCTACATTGTTGGTGGGATGTAAATTGGTGCAGCCATTATGGAAAACAGTATGGAAAGTTCTGAAAAAAATTAAAAATAGAACTACCATAGTATCCAGCAATTCCACTCCTCAGTATTTATCCACAGGAAATAAAAACACTAATTTGAAAAGATATTTGCACCCCCTATGTTCATTGCAGCATTATTTACAGTAGCCAAGATATAGAAGCAACCTAAGTGTCCATCAGTAGCTGAACAGGTAAAGAAGATGTGGTATATTACTCAGCCATAAAAATGAACAAAATCTTGTCATTTGAGACAACATGGATGGACCTAGAGGGTATTGTGCTAAGTGAAATAAGTTGGACAGAGAAAGAAAGACAAATACTGTATGATTTCGCTTATATGTGGAATCTAAAAAACAAAACTAATTAATAAACATAACAAAACAGAAAAAGAGTCACAGATACAGAGAACAAACAGCCAGAGGGAAGGGGTACAGAGGGAAGAGAGAAATAGGTAAGCAAGATTAAGAGATACAAACTTCCAAATAAATGAAACATGGGTATGAAATGTATAGTGTAGGGAATAGAGTTGATAATTATGTAATATCTTTGTATGGTGACAGATGGTAACTAGACTTATTATGGTGATCATTTTAAAATGTACAGAAATATTGAATCATTACGTTGTGTAACAGGAACTAACATAGTGCTATAGGTAAATTACACTTCCAAACAAACACACAAATATACAAACCAGCAGAAAAATAGATCAGATTTGGGGTTGCTAGAGGCAAGGGGTGGGGGGGCAGGAGAACTGGATGAAGGCAGTCAAAAGATACAAACTTTTACTTATAAGATAAGGACTAAGGATGTAACATACAATATGATAAATTTAAGTAACTGCTGTGCGTTACGTACGAAAGTTGTTAAGAGAGTAAATCCTAAGAGTTCTCATAACAAGGAAAAAAAATTTTTACTTCTTTAATTTTGTATCTATATAAGATGATGGCTGTTCACTAAATTTAATGTGTTAGTCATTTCAAGATGTATGTAGGTCAAACCAGTGTTGTATGTCAATTATATCTCAGTGAAACTGGAAGGAAAAAGTCAGTTATCAATATTTTGTTACTTCTTTGAGGAATATAATGTGCATTTTTTCTCAGACTACTTGCAAAATCTAGTTTGTCTACTTTTTTTTCTTTTTGATTTGAGCAAATTATCTGCGATGTGCCTCTGCATGTATAATGGTAGCTTTATATTTATACTGTTTGAGGAAGTTCAATGAGTTTCTTATTCTGTGGGTTATAGCTAACTTTTAAAAATAATCCCAAATATTAAATCTTGCAATGTTGCTTTTATCCTATTATCTCCTTGCTCTCTCCCACTGGGACTCCAATTACATGTATGCTATATTACATGACTGTGTACGTACTCGAGGTCTATAATGGCTTTGATCATTTCTCTGTTTTTTCTGTTTGTGCTTGAGTTTGAATGTTTTCTATTGCTCTAGCTTCAAGTTTATTAATCTTGTCTTTTACCTTATCCATTCTGCTGTTAAATCCATACAATGAGGTCTTAATTTTAAATATTGTAATTTTAAAAATTTCTGAAATACCATTTTAATTATATAGACTGTAATTCTATAGAAATTTTTCATTATTTATTTGCTTTGTCTTTTTTCTTTATTTTCTTTAATATATGCATAATAGTTTATTAAAGTTCTTGCCTGATAATTTGAATATCAGATTATTTCAGGTCTTTTTCTATCATCTGTTTTTCTTCTCTCAATTATCCATCACATTTTCTCTTTATTCACATGTCTTTTAATTTTTTAATGTAAGTCTTGTAGTGTCTAGAAGAATTATAGAGACTATGGTTATTATTCCCCTTCGTTCCTGTCTAGAAAGAATTCTACTTTTCCTCTGTTCAGCAGATTAGGTGATCAACTGATCACCTCAATCCAATCAAGGAATGATTTGGGTGGTTGGTAGAGGTTGCAACTTAGTAAGCCTTTGTCAATTCTGGTTTATCCTTGCTCCTCTTACATGGCCCTCCCAGGTCTTTGATTGACTGGTGAACGACCATACATAACTTACTGGAGGGTTCTGGTTTTTTATTTGCTTCGTTTTAGCTCTATTAATTCTCAACATCTGCTGCTTCAATATCTGGCAAATGTCTTGACCTGGAGACTACCCATTTATTTGAAGCAAGCCCCTGTCTCTAGTGGGATTTTATCTCCTAAGTGTCCACACATGGCAGAAGATTTTATTCTGCATTTTAGAAGTTAACAAACTAAGCCTCTAGACACCACCACCATCATCAATACCACAGACACAAACAAGTCACTCAACAAATGTCTGATCAGGAAGCTGTACTTGGGCTCCACTAGGTTATCCTCCAGCACACCAGCCTATGTAACAGTCAAAAGCTCTTCTGGATTCCTTTTGTCTCAGGAGAGTCCATGCCCCTTGTTTAAGCCCAATTTTCTGCTTGTGCTTGGAATCAGCAAATAATTCTAAGGCATGGCAGTAATTGTCAGATCATTTAAAAATGGTTCTTCCCACTATGTAATTTTAGCTTCTCTAGTCTTTGTTGATATCACACTTTTTGACATCTTAAAAAATAGATTTGTGAATATTCTTTTATTTTTTAAATATTTTATCACAAGCATTGACCTGATAAAATACTGGCTAACTTTCAAACTTTTCAACAGAGGGATAAATTCTGCTGTGCTCTCCCCCTTCTCCTCTCCTTTCCTACTATTATTTATTGTTTATTATGTGTCAAACACAATCTAAATGCTTTACTGTAAGTAACTCCCATTAGATACAATAACTATTCTAACTTTCCCTATTTATTTTAGAGTAACTCAGGCTCATGGAGGTTTATACAGCTAGGAAGTAAAGGCATTTGGATTTTGTCACTGGCCATAGGACTGCAAAATGCATACTTTTTACATAATGCCATATAATATTGATTTCTCTCTGTCTCTCTGTCTCTGTCTCTCTTTATCTCTCTCTATATATACACACCCACACAACAATATTTTTTGCATCCTATGTATATTCTAAATTATAAATATTCAATATCTAATATATTCTATAAAATTCAATATCTATTATGGGCATACATATACATGTACATATATATATATTTCAATATCTTTCCCAAGAAATGATCCATACACAGGTTTTCCATCAGAAAAATGGGTTTGTCCTCCAGCTCTTGCACTTTAAAGTGTGACCTTGGGCTCAATACTCAACTTCCCGAATCTCACTTTCCTCATCTATAGGTAGTAAGAATAATACCCCATTGAGCAGTTCTATGACAGGAGTTAATGATATGGAACCAATTATTAAACCATAAATCACTATAAATATTTCAGTTACCATTTCCATTAATGGACACGCACATTCATATCTTGACAAGATTTGGTTGTTCATATCTTTTTTGTAGTTAACTTCAGCACATGCCAATATAGTTAAACCAAACAATCAACTTGTTATTCAATTGTGCAGGATAACCAGCTAATCTCATTATTGAACTTGGTACATTATGTTGAGTTATATACCTTAAGTGTCAAGGGAAGGTCCCTAAATAACCCATCAGCAATAATAGGATTTTAACCTATTGGCTTGCCAAAGACATTTTAATTGACTGCACTGTTAAGTCTGCTGAAACTACTAACAGAGGCCATAAGAAAACTGAGCTGCCAGTTGTTTAAAAAAAATAACAGGATGAAGGTAGAGAAAGTTAGACAGAACAATTTTTAAAACGAAGACAGATATTATGTTGAAAATCATTCAGGAATAAATAATGTCTGCACAATATATTCAGCCTCTATTTGGCCAAAATGCCTATAACAGAAAAGCATGAAGTAAGATTTTTGTTTTCCCTTTAAACAGCACCAAATACAGAGAAATTGGTTCTCATCATGATGGACTCTGATACACTGCCATCAATTTCCACACCATCTGTCAACTGAAATTATGTTCCACATAATTATGGTGTAATTACAGTATGATGTTTATTTGTCAAACAGTAGAGTCTTAGCACACACCCATTTAGTTTACACAAATATAACTACATACTCTGTAAAGATCATTGAAACTGGGAAAGGGAGAGAGAGAAAAAAGGGAAGGGAAATTGAGGAAAAAGAAAGAAAGAAAGCCTGGAATGAGAGAAACATCTCTGTGTTTAATTTTGTAGCCTTGGCTTTTCAAATTATTTTTCCAGAATTAACATGCAGAAAGCAAACAAGCAAAAATTAACTGTTGCGATTTTTCAAGAGTAATTTTGATTATATGAGCTTTTGTAACCTGACCCCTTTTTAAGATGTTATTCCACTCTGTTTTGAAATGGATAATTAATTAATGTGTTGTGCTTTTGAAAAAACTCCCTCCTCTTCTTATTATTTGAAACTAATTTACCTTATGAATAAATCATGGCAGATATTTCTCTCTCATAAAATCAATCTCAGAAGTTCAGAAGATTTATCTAACATCACACAGCAGTTATTTCCATATATGCAAGAGTACAGTCCTTATTCTCCATGTTTCTGCTCTTTTTATGACTTTATATTTCTTGTACACTACACTTACACACGCAAGTATACATGTGCACACAAGCCACACACAGTTGGGTATGTCACAACACACACAAAAAATTTTAAAAGAAATGTAAGAAAAGTAGAATTTTTTAAAAAAGGGAAATGAAGTTTCCCCAAGGTTTTCTGTAACTTTTTAATTTTCAATAAACTGAAATTACTATTTTCATTTATTTTGTCAGTTGGCATGCTTTACTGTAGATTGTTCAAATTATATTAATTTTTAATTTATTAAAGGACTAGTGCTAAAAGCTACAGTTTATGTTTTCCATTTTCTCAAATTTTTTGACAATTTATTCCTAAATTTTTACAGGCTAATTAATGGACCTCTCCTTAAAAGGTAAAGTACTATGTGGAATGTGTTATAACACTTCATGGATGGCACTTAACCTCCTTTGTTGGCCTAATCTTCTTTTCTAATTCTAGTCTTTGCCATTGGAAGGCAATGTCAGAGAAATCAAATCTATTGTCTATATAAAATGCAGGTATACCTACTAGAAAGCCTCACATTTTGACAGGTTTCTAATTAACCAGATGTTCACATACACTAAACACAGAATCAGACCAAGGAATGCATTACACATCCAGGTCCTGATTAGTGTCCGCATTTAGACTTCAGATGGATTATACCACTTACTAGCTTATTGACTGAGAGAAACCAACTTGATTAAAATATACCAGTAATAAGAAACGTAAGTACTTTAAAAGAAAATGCACTTTAGAATAAAAAGCATTTTAAGAAAATAACTTAAGCTATTATGGGATATGGACAATATTATGAAACAAAATATAAGATAATTTTTTAAATGACTATAAAATGAACTCTGAAAAAAATAACTGAACTTTTTTTCTCAAAGAGTATAGTATCTAGTTTTAAATTGACCTCTCTACGCTATGCCTTCTTGTGATTTGATTTTTAACATCTTACCAATAAATGATTATAAAAATGAGTCATATCATGAAACTTTTGAAACACTTGATCTTAGCTGAAAAGTTGAGAAGCAGTTAAAACTTTTATATCTAGCACAGTTTAAAACATAAACAAGTCTAATGTAAACAAAGATAGTATATATTAAATTTCTTTATGAATTTAATGCTCCCTTGGAAATTTAAGACTTTTAAAATTTCTTCAATTTGTACTTATAAACTTGGTAATAATTTTCACCTATTGCCCCTTTAACAAACTTTAAAAACCTTTTCTGTGCTAGGGGTTGTACTAAGCACTAAGTAAATAATTCTGAGGCATAACAAACAAGGTCCTCATGTCAAGGACCTTATCTCAAAGTGAGTAATTAATTATGGAGTGTTCCTGAACCTCCTACAAGAAACAGTAAAAAATTAAGGAAACTGGAGGGAAAAAGAATTGTAGCATATTCTCTGTGTGGTCTATTCCGGTCCTCAAATTATTTATAAAATCAAGATTGAAGTGGAAATATCCACTTCAAATTAGAGATGACTGGTTCAACCTGAATTTGGTCGATCTATGTTGAGTTAATAAAGAAAAAATAAAAAGATTTAATGGGGAATTCTTCTTGAAAAGAATCATAGCACCTTTTAAGCACATAGTTATGGGCATTTACAAAACCTCCTCTCCATTGCTATTAAAATAAGCATCGGTCATGCACAATTGTTTCTTCCTCATGTTATTTAGGTTTTTCTTTCATTCTTTAATATATTTAGTCATTCAAAAAAATAATGACTTTGGATATAACAGGTACCTAGATAAAGCCCTTACCTATGAAGACATTAATTTGTAATGGTGTGTGAGAGGTTGTCTTTTTAAAAATTGACCACAGCATATTTCTGGTCCCAACTACTCTTGTAGACCCTTCCCACATGAGCATCTAGAGCTGGAGTTTCTTTCCCTTCCACTGAAACTGGGTAGGCCTCTGTGACTCACTCAATGAATAAAACTTAGCAAGAGTTGTGTGCTGCATAAGGTCTAAGACAATGTCACAAAGGGCAAAATAACTTTTCTCTCTCTCCACTGGCTTTGGAATCCTGAGTCTCCATGCAAGATTCCTAGTTATCCTAACACTGCCACACTGGGGAGAGAGCACATAGATATATAGAGAGATGACTGAGGAGCCCCAGTTTTTCCAGCCCCCAAATATTCAAGTCTTCAGGTGTGGAAAATGTGAGGAGGTGAGTGTGCTTCTGAGCTCCAGCCATGTGTAACTGTGTAACTGCATGGGAGGCTCTGATAGAGAACCCAGTACTGTAGATAATCCCACCCAACCTCCAGATTCATGAGCAAAATAATTGATTCTTATTGCTTTTAAGCCATGGTTTTGGAGTGGTATGTTATCCAATAGATAAGTAGAATGTGGGAAGAGGGAGAAAATAAACAAATAAGTCAATGAATATAGAGTCCGTCACAAAGGCAAAGAAATCAAATAAAGCAGTGTAAGAGAAATCAGGAGGACCAGGTAGGGAAAGGAGGTGTTCACTATTTTATACAGAGTTCTAGGGAAATCTTGGCCAATATGTGGACGTTTGAGCAGAGACCTGAAGTGAGCTGGCCCCATGGGTGTTTAGGGAGAAACATTCTGTCAGAGAGAACAGCAGTGCAAAGGCACTGGGGTGAGAGTGTCCACAGTCCTTTGTGAACAATAAGGGACAAGGTGACTAAAGCAGAATAAAGGAGGGTGAGAATAGTAGGAAATTGGGTCTTTGAGTATAAATGGGCCAAAGGGATATAAAGGTATAATTGTTTGCATTCTCTATAATTAAGGGAAAGGATAAAAACAAAGTATGGCATTAAAAGTCCTTACTGTACCAAGAATAACTTCATCTTCAAGGTCTTTGCCAAATTTTCACAATCTACTTTGATTAACAAGCATAGCCTCATTTTGCTTGGCTAAATTCAGCTCATATCCTATATGCATACCAATGATTTTTAAACCACACAGAAAACAATTTGCCCCTGGTGTGGTTCATAAGCACTGGAAGGCAAATAAATCATAAAAGACAACTTTTAAAAGCACGTATTGTAAAACATTCATCTTGTAGATTTATGTTTTACTAGGATGCCCTAAATTTTACTGCCTATTCCAGAATAAATGATTAATCCAATTTGTAATTTTGTTTGTGAGATAAATGCTATCTCAAAAACATAGCCATTGAACAGGAAAGTATCTTTTATCTGTGGCTCAGATTGTCTCAAAGTGTTTTACCGTTGGCAGAAAGTATGCTTTTGTCTGTCGCTAGTGGAGTAATATAAACTCACATAAGCTGTGCTTAAGGGATTGTGTTAGTTGACATGAAGCACTGATTGAATCTGGATTTCCGTACAGCTATCACATGGGCTGCTGGAAAATATGATGAGGTTTTGGACTTGGGAAATGATAGATTACCTAGATAAACTTTATGTGGTTCCACCTCCCTTCCCCGCCATCATCACGCAAACTTTCATGAAAGAGGATACTAGTGACATTTAACCAGTTTATGTTCAGTAGTCATAAAAAAAGGGAAAAAAAAAAGGATGAAAAACTTAAATACAAGTAAAAGAAAGTTAAACCTTGGAAAAATTCTGCTAGGGTAATTTAAAAATGACTGAGTGACTGCTATTCGGTAGAATCACACACCAAATTCCAGGAGGTTATATGTAAAACAATGTTTATTTGCTGAGGCTTATGGGCCCTTATGGTTACCTTTTTTTTTTTTTTTTAACATCTTTATTGGAGTATAATTGCTTTACAATGGTGTGTTAGTTTTCTTATGGTTACTTTTTGAAACCGATAGTAAATGGTTCATTCATTATGTTACCTTTCTGGATGCTTTTTGTTCTCTTCTTGGAGCCATTACACTGTTTATGCTATAGTTGTTATTTTGTTTCCCAATGATTCTGGGGTTCTGTTTGTTTGTTTACTTTTCAGAAAATAGCAGAGAACTTTTTCACCGGGCAAGCTCCTGTGGTTCAGTGGCTGGCCCATTATCTCAAATTTGAGTTTTAAAGGATAATTGTGCACAATCACGGATCTTTCTTTCTTTTCATTCTTTCTGTGAGAAGCAGCTTGGCCCAGAAGAAGGAACATAAACTTTGCAGTTAGACAAAGATTTGAACTCTGCTTCACCACTTACCAACCCTGTGGCCTGGTCCAAATTATAGAACCTTGCTAAACCTTTGTTTCCTGAATCTTTAAAATGGAGATATATAATACCACTTTAGAAGGTTTAATTGAGAAGATGTATAAAATGCATAGCACAATACCCAGTACACTTTCTTCATTCATTCAACAATTATTAGTTGAACTTTTAGCATGTTCCAGGAACTATTATGGGTTCTGGACATTCAGGGTTATGTATTTGACTTCACCGAGATTAGATTTTTATAGATGCTTTTTTAATGAATTAATATTTTATAAGCTGTTGCTGTAAAACATAACCCAAGAGGGAGAAAAAGACACTTAGTATCTATTTCTAGCTCTGATATTAACTTAGTAATGATATGTCCTTGGGCTTAAACATGATATGACAGCAAACATGCAGGTGTATCTGTATAAAATAAAATTTTTTTTCCAATTTTAGAGTACAGTGTTTCTGAATTAGCAAATATTTAGAGTGGAGTACGTCTCAAGTTTGTATTAAAATATTATTAAAGACTTCTGATTCTAGGAACTTGGATTAAATGTAGTTTTTCCTATTTGTAGAATTATGTAGATTTAAAAGGTAGGGGACATATATATATATTATATTATATATATATATAACATATATATATATAATATAATATATATATGTAAAATAAGAAGACTGAAAATTGGAGAGAAGATGGCAGACCAGCTAGGAACCTAAGACCTTGGGAGACAGTGGTGGGTTTTCTGCATTTTCTTTGTGTCCCATATATCCCAGAGTTGAAAATGGAGGACTCAGCAACTTGGAAATGCCAAAGGAAGTGGGGGAAAAAAAAAGTAACAAAAGCCTGATCCCTTTAGCCAAAGGGCCAGGGAAGGAACAACACAGCAAGAGAGAAACTTTTAGATAGCTGCTCCACTTCCGATGAACACCACAGAAAAAAATGTGGCTTCATTCCCACTCATGCCAGCAAAGGCCAAGTGGGCAATCAAGATATTACCTTTTGCTAGTCTGTAGTGAGGCACCCCAAGCCCTTTCATAGGCTCATGCAAGAAAAGGCTGCATCCTGAGTAAGAAACTGAGTACCAATCCATCATATGGTAACAAGACTCTTCCCCATCTTCCATCAGTATCAGTAGAAACCATGTGGGGAGGGAGGCTGCCTGTATTTCTACCCCTACCCAGTAGTAACACTCCACATTCCCACTGA
Source organism: Neophocaena asiaeorientalis asiaeorientalis (assembly GCF_003031525.2). Taxonomy (NCBI): domain Eukaryota; kingdom Metazoa; phylum Chordata; class Mammalia; order Artiodactyla; family Phocoenidae; genus Neophocaena; species Neophocaena asiaeorientalis. The sequence continues at coordinate 23,653 of NW_020174703.1, forward strand.
AGTATTTTCAAAGGAGACCTAGTAGAGAGTCAGGACTTTCACAGTGTCCTCTGTGGCATCAGTGGAGGCCACACGATGAGCAGTAAAAAGGCATTCCTACACCTTCCCAGCCAGTGAAATATCAGTGATGACTTGTTGAGGAGTGAAAACTCTCATCCCCATCCATCATAAGGAGAAGTACCCCCTATCTCTCCAGGGTCAATGGAGGCAAAGAGGGGAAATTGGACATCTACCACCATCTGACAGTAATGAAGCTCCAGTCTCTCATTCCTTGCTGGAGCAGTGTCAAAAGAAGCCAGCTAAAACAGAAGGTTTAAATAAGATCCAGAGTCCTATAACAAAATACACAAAGTGTCCATGTTTTAATAAAAAATCACTTAGCATACCAAGAACCAGGAATATTTCAGACTGAATCAAAAGAGACAATCAAAAGATGTCAACACCAAAATGACAGAGATGTTAGAATTCTGACAAATATTTTAAAGCATCTATCATAAAAGGCTTCAATAAGTAATTACAAACACATTGAAATAAAAATGAAAAAATAGGGTCTCAGCAAAGAAATAGAAGATATAAAGAAAAATCAAATACTACTTTTGGAACTAAAAACTAAAATAACTGAGTGGGAACAAGAAAGAATCAGTGAATTGGAAAATAGAATGGAAATTACTCAATCTGAATAACAGGGAGAAAATGGACTGAAAAAACACAATGAATAGAGCTTCAGCAACCTGTGTGAATACAACAAAAATCTAACGTCGGTGTCATCAGAGTCCTAGAAGGGGAGGTGAAAGAGAATGGGGCTGAAAAAGTACTTATCAAATTTGGCAAGAGATTCAAGAAGTTGAGCAAACTCCTTACAGAATAAATTCAAGGAAATCAACACCAAAACAAGTAGAATCAAGCTCCTATAACTAAAGACAAAGAATATATCTTAATAACAGAGAAAGAGAAACAATCTGCCTATAGGGGAAATATAATTTAAATGGCAGTGGGTTTCTCACCCCAAACCGTGGCGTGCAGAAGGAAGTGACACACGTTTTTCAAGTGCTGAAAGAAAACAAATGTAAACCCAGAATCCCATATCCAGCGAAAATATCCTCCAGGAATGAAAGGGAAATCAAGACATTCTCAGATAAAAGAAAACAAACAGAATTTGTCACCAGCAGAACTACCTAAAGATTGGCTACAGGAAGTTCTTAAAATAGAAAGGAGTGTTAAAAGAAGGAACCTTGAATATAAGAAGGAAGAAAGAACACAGTAAGCAAAAATATAGATACATACAATAAATCTTCCTTTCCCTCATGTTGTCTAACTGATGTATGATAGTGGAGCAAAAATTTTAACAATGTATGATTTGGTTCTAAATTTCAGTAGAGCAAATAGTTCAGGCAACTATATTATAAAAGGGGGAAGGTAAAGGAACATAAAGAGAAGTTAAGTTTTTTAAACTTCATTCAAACTGGCAAATAATGACACTGGTACATATGACTATTCAACACTCTTCTTTCAACAACTGATAGAAAAACTGAACAGAATATCAGAGAGTAGAGGAAAACTAACTCCGTCAACCAACAGGATATAACTGACATTTATAGAAAACTCCACCCAAGGACAGCAGAATGCACAGATTTTTCAACTGCCCATGAAACTTATACCATGGTAAACTATATCTTGGAACATAAAACAAACCTCAAGAGATTTAAAAGGTTTGAAATCATACAGAGTGTACTTTCCGCCACAATAGTATCACATAGAAAGTGATTTTAAAAAATAAGAAAATATCCAAATGCTTGGAAACTAAACAAAACACTTCCACATCACACATGGGGCAAAGAGGAAGTCTCAAGGGAAATTTTAAAAAATGCACTGAACTGAGTGAACAGTATTTCAAAATTTGTAAGACACAGCTAAAATAGTGCTGAGAGGGCAAATTATACCCTTAAGTGCAAACATTTGAAAAGAATAAAAGTCTCAAATCAATTTAAGCTCCCATGACAAGAAATTAGAAAAAGAAGGATAAAATAAACCAAATCAGGCAAATAAAGGAAATAATGAAGATAAGAGCAGAAATCAATGACAGTGAAAACAGACAATAGAGAAAAATCAGTGAAACAAAGAGATGTCTCTTTGAAAAGGTCAATGAAATAGACAAACCCCTAGTGAAAAAGATAAAAAAGAGAGAAGACACAAATTACCAATATTAGAAGTGAAACCAGAGATATCATTACAGAACCTGCAGATATCAAAAAGGGTTTTTAACCTTAAAAAATGTATAAGGACACACACTGATCTTCTTTGTTCAAAAATAGGACCATTCCACATGTATGGTTCTACAACTTGCTTTTTTTTATGTATTGGGTTGGCCAAAAAGTTTGTTTGGGTTTTTCTGCAACATCTTACAGAAAAACCCAAATGAACTTTTTGGCCAACCCAATAACAATATGTTAGTCCATTCATTAACCAATACTTACCAAGATCTTAGTGAGTACCAGTTCCATTAAATGAATATATCAGTATTTAAATTATATTTGTCATTGCTAGTTTTTCACTATTACAAATTAAGTTAAGGGAACATTATAGTAAAAAAGAAATACTACACACAACTCCTAACCCATAGATTTGATTACTTAAATGAAATGGACCAATTCCTTGAAAAAACCCAAACTAATACAACTCACCCAATTTGAAATAATTTCAATAACCATATAACTATAAAGTATTTGTAATTTACAAACTCACAAAAAAGTGATCTCCAGGTCCAGATTATTTTATTGGATAATTCTATCAAATTTTAAAGAAAAATTAACAACAATTCTACACAATATTTTCCAGAAAATAGAGGAGGAAAGACTATTTCTCAATTTTGGCTTAAGACAGAACTAAAATGAATAACACTACAGATGGTATCCATCATAAATATTAATACAAAAATTCTTAAAACATTAGCAGATAGACTTCAGCAGTATATAGAAAGTATTATATACTATGATCAGTGGTGTTTATTACAAGAATGAAAGGCCCATTTCAATATTTGAAGCTTAGTCAATAGAATCCAATGTAACACACTAAAAAAAAAAAAATCACATTATCAATTGGTGTAGAAAAAGAATTTTACACAGTTCAACTCCTATTCATGATAAACACTATCAGGAAAAAATAGGAGCAGAGTAGAACTTCCTCAACTTGATAAAAAAGATCTACAAAAACCTACAACATTATACTCAATGTGAAAGAATGAATGACTTACCCCTGGAATAAGATGGAAATGTTGTCTACTATTACCACTCTTAGCATAATGCTGGGAGCTCTAGCTAGCGCAATAAGTCAAAACTGAGGTTAATGATATACAGATAGGAAGGGAAATAATAAAACTGTCCATATACACAAATGGTATGATTGCTTAGACTGTCCCACAGAATGTGCCAAAAAACCTTAGAGGCAAGGAATGTGTTCAACATGGTCACAAGATACAAAATAATCACAAAAATCAACTATATTTTCATATATAAAAATGAAAATGAGGACACTGAAATTTACAATCCAATTTACAGTTGCTCAAAAAACTTAAATACCTTAGTGTATATCTAACACAAACATGAATAGTACTTTTATATGAAAAAGACTAAATACTGATTAAGGTAATTGAAGAAGATAATAGATTGCAAGATTCAACATAGTAAATATGTCAGTTTTCCTCCAATTTACGTAGAGGTTTTATACAATCCCTATCAAAGTTCCAGTAAGAATTTTTATAGATATAGGCCAGATTATCCTAATATTTATATGAAAAGGCAAAAGAATTGGAAACTGAAACAATTTATATATATATATAACATATATGTATATAAAACATATTTACAGTAAACAAGATGGTCCAGTATCAGTGTGTGAATAAACACATAGATAAGTGGAACAAAGTCAAGAATCCAGAAGTAGACCCATTCAATATTACCAACTGATTTTTGACAAAGGCACAAAAACAACTCAACAGAGGAAATGTAGACCTTTCAACAAATAGTGCTGGAGTAATTGAACATTCATGGGTATAAAAATGGACCTCAACCTAAGAGTCATATCTTATACAAAAATTAGCTCAAAATGGATTATGGAATTAATGTAAAATGTAAAAATACAAGACTTAAAAAAAAACATAGGAGAAAGTCTTTGGGACTTAAGGATAGGAAAGAATTCTTACTTGGCACCCAAAGTATGATCCATAGGGAAAAAAAAAAGATAAATTGGACTTCATCAAAATTTAAAAATTTTGTTCTATAAAAGACTCTGTTATGAGGATAAAAATAACTACAAGTCAGAGAAAATATTTCAAACCACATACCTGACAAAAATCTAATATCTAGAATACATAAAGAACTATCAAAACTCAACAGTAAAAAACTCAAGCATTCCAATTAGAAAATGAGAAAAAGAAAGAAAGAAAGAAAAAAACCCACACATTTCACTGAATCGGATACAAGAAGGCAAAGAAACACATGAAAAGATGTTCAATATCATTAGCCATTAGGGAAATGCAAAAGACATCACTCTGCACCTCCCAATGCCTAGAATAACAATGACAAAACCAAATGCTGTTGAGGATACAGAGAGTCTAGATTACTAACATTTTGCTAGTAGGAATGTAAAACGAAACAACTACTTTAGAAAGCAGCTTGACAGTTTCTTTAAAAAAGTATGCAACTACCTATATCACTTACCAATTGCATTCTTGGGCATTTATCCCAGAGAAAGGAAAACATGTTCATACAAAAGATAGTACAGGAATATTTATAGCAATTTTATTGAAAATAGTCAAAAACTAGAAACAATCTAGATGTCCTTCAAGAGTGAATGGTTAAATAAATTGTGGTACATCTATACCGTGAAACACTATTCAGCAATAAAAAGGAACACAAGATTGATGCATTCAATAACCTAGATGAATCTCCAGAGAATTATGCTGAGTGAAAAAAGCAAATCCCAAAAGATTATGGACTATGTGATTCCATTTACAGAACATTTTTGAAATGCTAAAATTATAGAAATAAAGGATATATAAACAGAAGCAGGAGTTAAGGAGAAGGAGGAGTTGAGGGTGGCTATAGCTATAAGAAGGCAACATTAGGGATCCATTTGGTGATGCAAATGTTCTGTACTTTGACTTTATTGCTGTCTAAATTCTGGTTGTGACACTGTACTACAGATTTCAAGGTGTCATCATTGGGAAACTGGGTAAAAGGTGTACAGGATTCTTCTGTAGTATTTATTACAACTGCATGTGCACCTACAATTATTTCAAAATTAAAAGATAAAAAAGATTTTTAAAAATTCTAGGTGTCAGCCTGAACAACAGAAAAAACTAGAGTAATGAATGAGAATGACAGACATATTTGTCCAAAATATTTTCTAAAGTGATACAAATCAGGGACAGTGATTCAAAATCATGGAATTCTTAAAGGATAGAGGCAATAAAACAATTTGTGTTTTGCATCATTTTGTTCTCATCACATAATCAATATGTGATTCTAATGATCTGTGTCATTTTTGAAGAAATAAAATATTTATATGTCTTTTCTTATAGAAAAAGTATCAAAATTACAAAAGTATATTTATTTCTCTATTTTAAATGAGAATTACAGTTAAATATACGGACAAAAGTCAATTATTATTTCAAAAAGTACATAAAGACTTTTTAAAAATTTATTTATTTAATTAATTTATTTATTTTTGGCTCTGTTGGGTCTTTGTTGCTGTGCATGGGCTTTCTCTAGTTACGGTGAGCGGGGACTACTCTTGGTTGAGGTACGCAGGCTTCTCATTGCGGTGGCTTCTCACATTGCGGTGGCTTCTCTCTTTGCAGAGCACGGGCTCTAGGCTCACAGGCTTCAGTAGTTGTGGCACACGGGCTTCAGTAGTTGTGGCTCGCAGGCTTTAGAGCACAGGTTCAGTAGTTGTGGTTCATGGGCTTACTAGTTCCACGGCATGTGGAATCTTCCCAGACCAGGGATTGAACCCGTGTCCCCTGCATTGGCGGGCAGATTCTTAACCAGTGTGCCACCAGGGGAGTCCCAAGACTTCCTTTTTAACATGAGATATTTAAGCACTATTAGGATAACCCCCAACTGAAAAATTTGTTTAAAAATATTACTACTATTAATATCAATGTGAAAATACAATATGGACATATATTTATTGAAACTATTGCAAAGTTTTTTTCTTTGAAAGTTTATATACATACATATAAATACATATCTTAATGTATATGTATTATGTATATATATATATATACACACATATATACACACACACAAACATAGAGAGAGAGAGAGAGAGAGAGAAACTACAAAAGAATGGTTAGAAACTAAGAATGTAAAACATAAGTGTTAAGCCAGTGCAAAGTTATGGGCCAGGTACACTGACAATATTACTGATCTACAACTTTAAATGTTACCTTCAAAGTTTCTGATGATTTTACAGCAAGCATAAAAAAGTGAGTATTAAAGTCCATACTTCAGGGGGAAAAGCATTTTTACATAGAAAGAAAATCTTCCTTTTTCATATATTAGAGGTAAATTTTCTTTTTTAAATAGCTCTTTATTGGAGTATAATTGCTTCACAATACCGTGTTAGTTTCTGTGGCACAACAAAGCAAATCAGCCAGATGCATACACATGACCTCATAACTCCTCCCTCTTTCACCTCTCTCCTACCCTCCCTATCCCACACTTCTAGGTCATCGTAAAGCACCCAGCTGATCTCCCTGTGCTATGTGGCTGCTTCCCACCAGTTAGAGGCAAAATTTTTAAGCTTGATGCAAATGGAGATGGTAACAGATATGTAAGGTATTTTAAAATACAGTTTTATTGATTTTATTTTGCCTACACCATCTGTTTATACCTAATCCTCATTCAACAGTGAAAATTTCATGATATTCTAAGTTTCAGATACTGTACAATGAACTAATTATGCAAAAGTAAAGAAAACAGGGTTTCAAGTATTTGTGAATTGGAACAATTAATAACTATTAAAGAATTTTAATAATTAAATTTAATTCTGAGGATGATGTAGTATTTTTTGCAATTCTTAAACAGCTCAACAGCTTGCAGGAATAGTATAGCACTGGAGTTTGAATGGAATAATAAGAATAAAGAGATACATTGATTATTAAATATTTATCAGCATATTTGAGTTTGGAGGTACGTCAAAAATTGTTGAAATTCCCTCCTTATATCCTTGGGAAAACTAACACTCAAATCTCACAATTGGTGTATCATAGAAAAGGACAAATATATCTAAGTCCTAAGCCAAATAAGAAATTTTTCCACCTAGCAAAATGTAATGATATGTGAGACAACACTATTTACTTAACACTGTACAATTCCTTAGGTTTTCCACAGCAATAGGTAACAAAATTAAGTGCTACCTAATGCTATTATTTCTCCTATACTTTAGCAAGCCCATGAAACTTAGAGAATATGATCACACAGCATCTACTACAATGCTTAAAAGATAGATGTTTCTCATTATTTGCTGAACTTCCTCCTCTTTACTATGTTTTTGTCTCATTAACACTTTATTGCACTCATCACAGCTTACTGTTCCCCTACTGGATATTGAATTCCTTGAAGTCAAAGACTTCATCTTATATAGATTTTCATCCTTAGCATTTTCACAGTATTTGGTTTTTAGCAAGTCCTCAAAATAGGAGTATTAATAGAACTTACTGTGCTTAACAAGAGGCACAGAGAATAATATGAATTACTAATTGAGTTGTGCCTTATCGAGTTAAGATTCTTTTCTTTTAATGTGCTTGCCAATAGCCTGAAATAACTATAATACATCAGGAAATGGCCAAGCCACCATTCTGGCACCACATCTTAACTGAAATATCTCCATAAAGATTGGGAGAAATTAGATGATCAATAGTTCTCTAATGCTTACAAAGAAGGTGAAAGACAGGACAAAAATTAGAACATAAGTTGCAAATGGCCAGGATTAGAGTGTTGAACAGTAATAGGTCTTTTTAATAAAGCATTTATTATGTCATTAAATTATTTTCATTTTCATCAGAATTATAATTATCTCACTATCCATTTCTTCTGTAACTGCTGATAAGAACAAGTTTTGTTTTTATTTATTTATTTATTTTAACATCTTGATTGGAGTATAATTGCTTTACAATGGTGTGTTAGTTTCTGCTTTATAACAAAGTGAATCAGTTATACATATACATATATATATATATATAAGTCCATGCCAGTCTCTCACCTCGTCCCAGCTTACACTTCCCCCTCCCCATGCCCTTAAGTCCATTCTCTATGTCTGCCTTTTTATTCCTGTCATGCCCCTAGGTTCTTCATAACCTTTTTTTTTTTTTTAGTGTATAGGAATGCAAGACATTTCTGTGCATTAATTTTGTATCCTGCTACTTTACCAAATTCATTGATCTGATTCCTTGATTAACCCAGATAAAAACATGTTTCTAAGCTGGGGGATATTACTGCTGAAGGTTGCTTCTGTTCCAAGGTGATGTGAAGGAGCAAGAAGAGTAGGGAGGAGGAAAGGAATGCAAACCAAAAAGGAATGCATGTACACTTTTTCCTCTTTTAATATGCATGTATCTGTAGAGGAGCTACAGTATTTGAAGATGTCAACGTGAATGCCTGCAAATAAACCATAAATGCTGGCAATAGAAAATGTGAGTATATCTTGAAAGAAGGTAGTTTTACTGTTCAAAGCATTGAACATTCTTTAGCTACACTGGGACAAGGAATGGACAGGTCCACACAGACTAATAATAGTTCATATACCATGAAACAGAGGAATAACAACACCTTTATTTGGGCTGAGGTGATGGGATTCTGGTCTTTTGCTAGCTACAAGAAATTTACAGTAAAAACAAAACTACATGACCTTTTCAAGGATATGGAATTTTTGAAAAGGAAGGTGATCATTAAGACAAATAGAAAATATACGAACAGATATGTCCTGAAATTCATTTATCTGTATGGAATACCAAAACTTCCTTAAAACTAAGCATTGTTGTAAATGTGTATCATCTTTTGAGGAATAATCACCTACAACTGAATTTGCATTACTGTGAATCACCCTAGTTATTGGTTATATTTCTCTATGAATCAAAGCAATAATACAATGCCAGTTGTTTTAAAACACTGTAACTGATACTAAGAGTTCTCCTGTTCTGGGAGGTTACAACTAAAGCGTAAAAATCTACTTATATTTTCATGCATTAAATTGATAATTTAAGTCTTGTTTCCAAGACTGTTGTATCTTGGAAACTGGTTGTATCTCCAGGAAGCAGTCAGAGATATACCACAGAGAAAAAATTATAAACTATAGGGTATCAAAAGGTCTAAATTATTAGATGGTAGATAAGACAAAACATTTTTCACACATTATTAAAAAAATAAACATAAACCAGTATTGAAAGACTTTTACAGTGAATACCTTGCTGTTATGTACATTTTTAAAACTTCTGTCTTTTAATGTGGGTGAAGGTCTATTAATATTTAATGTAATTCTTGATGTTTGGATTTAAGATTACCATTCTACTAGTTGTCTATTACCCTTGTTGACCTTTTCTCATTTTCTCCTTTCCTGCCTTCCCTTGAATTCAACAGTTTTTAAAATTGCATTTTAGTTTACCAATAGACTTTTTAAGCTAAACCCTTCTGCATTAATTTTTAGTGTTCATTTTAAGTTTACAATGTGCATTCTTAATATTTCACAGGTCTGCTTCCACATAATGTTGTAACATTTGCAATTATATAGGTCTGTTCATTCCACCCTCTTTCTTTCTACAGTAGAATTTTCATGTGTATTATATCACATATTTTCTAAACCTAAAAGATAATGTTATAGTGTTTAGTCAATAGTACACATTTAAAAGAAATTATCATATCCAACTTTTTCATTTATTCCTTAAAATTCAAGGGTCCATACTGTATCATCCCCTACAACCTGAAGGACTCCTTTAGCATTTTCTGTAGTATAGGTCTGTTAAGATTGAATATTGAATTCTAGTTAATTAGATTTTTTTAAATCTAAAATATATATAGTTTCCCATTATTCTGGAATGATATTTGTCCCAAATGTCATATATAGGTTAATAGATTTTATTTTTTTAGCACTTTAAAGATGTTATTTCATTGTCTTCTGACCCCTATTATTCTTGGTGTGGTCAGTGATCATTAGAATTTTTGCATAGCTACATATAATGTGTCTTTTCTTCTGGTTGCTTTACAAATATACTTATTTCATTTTATTTTGTCAAATTGATTATTATGTACTTAGGCATGATTTTTATTATCTTACTTGGGTTTCATTTAACTTTTTGCATTTGTAAATGTATGTACTTTACCATATTTAAGACATTTTCTGCCATTATTTCTCTAAACATTTAAATTTTATTACCAATTTTCTCTTTTCTCTTCTTATTTGGTAGGTCTATTGATATTGTCTCACAGGTCTTGAAGCTCTGCCAATTTTCTAATCTTCCTTTTTGTTTCCTTCTATTTTCTAGATTGATTAAATTCAATTGTCTTATATTTGCTACCTCTTTCCTTTGTTATTTCTAGTCTTCAGTGAAATGCACCCAGTGAATTATTTTTCATATATTGTATTTTTTCAGTTCTAAAATTTTTATTTAGTTGTTTTTATGGTTTCTATTTCTTTGCCAAGATTTTCCATGCCTTCATTTATTATAAGTTTATTTTCTTTCATGTCCTTTATTAGCTAATTCTGATATTTGGTTCATATCAAGATGCATTTATATTTATTATATTTTTCTTTGGGAATGGTTCACATTTTTCTATTTCTTCATATGTCAAATAATTTGGGATTCCATCATGCACATTGTGGTACATTCTGTTGTACTTTTCCCAAGCAGATTGTTTTATGAGACATTTAAATTAGTTGGAATCAAACTATAATTCCATACCTTAGGCACATGTCAAAATCTCAGTTCAGTCCTTTTACCTTTACCTGAGCTATTCAGAGTTTATTCTGCAAATGTGTAGTTTAGGGGACAGGCCAGAAATGTTGGCAGAGTTTGTAGGAGAATTGAGACTCTTTGTCTCTGTTCTCTTGTTTCTAGGACTCCTCCTTCATTTTCCAGTGGTTGTTTACCTCAAACTAAAACATTTGAGTAGGGGAGCTACATGACACCTGATGGGTCTCTCCTTAGCAAAAGTTGTAAAATAAGTACACAGGTGCACACATACTTACATACATAAAGAATAAAGCCACCTACCACATTCCCTATTCTAAATTATGTATTCCCCCTGCTGTCAGATTATAGTTGCTTTCCACTATTTTTGATGTTTTGTAAATGGTTTATACTTGGCAACTGGAGGAGGGTCAGTTAAATATGAGTTTTCTTGACCATTGCCTAAAGCAGAACCTAGAGCTAAGTCATTTTAATATTAAAATGAACTAGAAATGGGCCAAAATAAGTAGGTTTAGGGTCTTATTGGTAAAGTTGGACTGTAGAGTTGGTCCGCTATTAACTCAGATAACAAAGCTCCAACCCAGCTAACTAAATCTTGATGTTGATCTAAACAAGCCTGTCTCTGACATTCTCATAATGCACTTGGATTTTTTTCTTTAAGTATTAGTTGGTTTTGCTCTTTTATCATTTATTTGTTTATTTATTTATTTGGCCACACCATGCTGCTGTGGGATCTTAGCTCCCCGACCAGGATTGAACCCTGGGCCCTCGGCAGTGAAAGCATGGAGTCCTAACCACTGGACCGCCAGGGAATCCCCTGCACTTGGATTTTTATGTGAACCTCAAAACCTAATAGAAACTTGTTTCGCAAAGTTTCAGGAATATGAATTTACTATTTAAGAGGGAAAAAATTACGCCCATGGAAAAGACTAAAAGTTTTTGAAAAACAAACTTCTCATCCCGATGGTAAGACAGGATTTTCCATTCCATATTTCTTAATAATACCTTTCTGAATTTCTCTGTTTTGAGTAGAATGTTTGCAAATTGTTTCTGAGAAGAATAGCTTTAGGGGAGAGATCACAAGTTTTATTTTGTTTTTTAACAAATACTGTGACATGACATATGAAAAAGCTAATGGCTTCCATTTTTATGTTTTAAATAATAAGCAATTTATATTAAAAGTGCTTGGGAAAGCATACATTTTGTTGATTTTCTGAAGGTTTTCTGTTTGGGGCAATTTTAATAATTCTTCTTGAAATTTTGCATGTGATTTTAAGTCAAGATTCCATCATCTGCCTTAGGTAGACTTTTCAAGGGAGCTTCATTCCTAGAAAAGAAGGTCTTTAAAGTGATGAGATAAAAGAGGGAGGGAAGCTTTCACTTCTTTGTGTTACTTATTTGAAAGGTAGTGCAGACAGCTTTCAATCAATCATGCAATTTTGTGTGTTCTCACTCAGAATAAGTTACAGTTTCTGTATCTCTTTGAGAAGACAATGTTGGACATTGGATTAGCAAAGCCAACAGAATTATATACAATGTGTTTTATTTTCAATTCCCACTGAGGGTTTCACCTATCAAGTCTTTCTGACCTGCAGGTTGCACCTGCTACAACAATCATTTACTCTTTGTTCTCTAAATTCAACCAGAAGGGATTTTTTTTTCTTTTTTAATTTACTTGGATGGCTTCTTTCCTTAAAGACTACGATTAACTCAGGTAAAAATACTAAATTACTGAGAAAAATTGAAATAAAAATCAAGACAATATTTTTGTAATTCACTTATTTGGCATCATCTTGAGTGAACTCACCATGGAGCAGGCATCATTACCCTGTGACTACTTTGATGAATAAGAATTGTCCTGGGCTTCCCTGGTGGCGCAGTGGTTGAGAGTCCGCCTGCTGATGCAGGGGACGCAGCATGTTCGTGTCCCGGTCCGGGAAGATCCCACATGCCACGGAGCGGCTGGGCCCGTGAGCCATGGCTTTTGAGCCTGTGCGTCCGGAGCCTGTGCTCCACAACAGGAGAGGCCACAACAGTGAGAGGCCCGCGTATCACACACACACAAAAAAATTGTCCTTACCTTGAGGAACTTGTATAAATTATGTGGCCATATATATTCTATCTACTATTCTGTTAATGTTTTCATCAACTTTGGATTGGCCTCAAATATTCTTTTAGTATAGTTATCTCTATACTTTTTCTTTAGTATTTAAGTTCTTTTGTAATAGATTTGTCCATTGGAATTCCCACACACAAGATTTTTAAACACTTTGATGATAATAATCACTAAAAAAGAACAAAACTTTTCATCTTTATTAAAGTAAATAAATTTCCTTAAAATAAGTAAAAATGCAAAATAAAATGTATCTTAGCTCTCATTTCCTTAATTTAAAGAGTTTTTTTCTCTTAAGGTAGAAAAAAAGTGAGTTTAGAATGAGCATCATTTAAAATGTATTTGAGGATCAAAGCCAACACTTTACTTTCCTAAAATGTGCAGTTATATTAGAACAATTCCTCATTTATCTGGCACTCTTTGCTGGGAATGAGTCTTGCAGATATTTTGATATTTATTTATTCACAAGGCTAAGCAATGTATTTGTAATCATTATTGGCAAATACAGATTAACTTTTAAGCATTTTTAAACAGCCTTTCAAACATTTTATCATTAAATCAGGTTCACTCTTATAAACATCCATGAAAGTACTGTTATGCCTATCTTCTCACTTTCCATAGTCACGCTGTCTCATGTCAATGATCACTTCAGTGACTGTGTGGGCCTCTAGCAGACTTTGCAGCTTCTATTCTTTAAAGGGATAGAAAACTAGACAATCAACTGTATATTGAGTCAAGAGTAATTGTGGAAGATTAAAAGAAAAACAAAAAACAAAACGAAGATCCCTAGATTTCACCTAACAAAGGAAAAGAGCATGATTTAAGAGTGGAAGAGAGAGAACAATCATTTAGTACAGATACTGATGAGACATAAGTTCCTTTTTTCATAGTATGTTTGTCTTGATTCTAAAGGTAGTTGAATCATAACATTTATAACATTTACATAATACACTCAGAGACAGAAAAACTTTTTAAAAATATTATTTTATTGCCAGGATGAGTTAATGTTTTGAAATATTTGCTTCTAGTATAGCATAAAGAAATTCATATCATATTATTTTTACTAAACATTAACATAAAACATTAAGGTTCTTTTCCTTTTACAGCTTTAAGGATACATAATTAACATACAGTAAACTGCAAATATTTAAAGTGTATATTTTGATGAGCTTTGACATATAATACAACAGCAAAACCATAAATACAGTGAAGATAGGACACACCACTCATCACCAAAGTTTCTCTTATGCTCCTTTGTCCTCTTGGGTCCCAGTCCAGATGTCATGCCCCACATCCATCCTCAAATTACTGATAAACTTTCAGTGACTATAAATTAGTTCTCATTTCTATAATTTTTATATAAGTGGAATTGTGCAATATGAACACTTTGCTGTGTGGCTTTAAATTTTTTGACATTTTAATAGGTATGTAATGTTATTTCATAATAGCTTTCCTTTCCCTAACAACTAATGATGCTGAACAACTTTCCACATTCATTTGCCATCCATTTATCTCCTTTGGAAGTGTTCATTCAAATGTTCTGTGCATTTTTATTATATTGCCTGTTTTCTTCTTATTGTATCTGGTGAGTTTCTTATATATTCTGAATACAAATTCGTTATCAGATATATAATTTGAAAATATCTTCTGCCATACTATGTCTTATCTTTTTATTATCTTAACCATTTCTTTTGAGGAGCAGGAATTCTTAATTTTGATGAAGTCCAATTTATCAATTTTTTGTCCATATTTTGCTTTCAGTGAGGTACCTAAGAAATCTTTGTCTCACCCAAAATCACGATATTTCTCCTACATTTTCTGTTAAAAATTTATTAGTTCTAGGTCTTTCACTTTGGTCTATGATTGATTTTGAATTAACCTGTATGTGTTGTGAGAAAAAGATTGAAGTTCATTTATTTTTTGCATACAGATATCCAATTATTCCAGCACCATTTGTTGAAAAAAACTATTCTTTATCCATTGAACCGCATCTGTACTTTTGTTGAAATCAACTGACCATATTTGTGAGTCTATTTCTGAACTCTTCATTCTTTTTTGTTGACCCATTTATCTATCTAGAAACCAACACCATAATGCCTTGATTACTGTGCCTTTGTATTAAGTCCAGAAGTCGAGTAGTGTAAATCTTCCAAATTTGTTTTTCGTTTTCAATATTATTTGGCTCTTCTAGTTTTTTTGACTTTCCATATGAATTTTGGAATCAGCTTGTCAATCTCAAAATAAGTCTGTTAGGATTTTCACTGAGATTGCATTAAACCTATATATCCATATGGGGAGAAGTAACATCTAACAATAATTATCTAATACATGGATACTGTATGTATCTACATTTATTTAAGTCATATAATTTAGCTCAGCAATGTTTTGCCTTTTTCAAAGTACAGATCTTGCACATCTTTTGTCAAATTTATTGCTAAGTATTTAATATTTTCTTATTAGTGTAAATGGTAATGTATTTGTAATTTTAATTTCTAATTGTTTGTTGCTACTACACAAAAATTACGACCGATTTTTAAAAATTGATCATGTGTTCTGCAAACTTTGCCAAATTCAGTTACTAGTTCTAGTAGCTTTTTCAAATATACTGTAACATTTGCTACACAAACATGTATGAAGACAGTTGTATTTCTTTTTTTCCTATCTTGATATCTTGTATTTCCTCACTCAACTGCTAAAAATTGCAGAAGAGTTTTAAATAGAAGTAATGAGGACAGATTTTTTTTGTTTTTGATGTCCTGGGGAAAGCATTTGGTCTTTAGCTATAGATATAAGGTTAACTGCAGGTGTTCCACTGGTTCCCTTATCAAGTTGAGGAAGTTCCTTACTCCTGGTTTTCTGAGAGTTTTAATCAGTAGTGGATTTTGGATTTCTCAAATGATTTTTTTTATAACTGTGGAGACAATCATATGATTTTCATTATATAGTCTGTCAATATGATGAATTACATTGACTTTCAAATAAATCAACCTTCTTAGGATGAACTCTGAATAGAAATATAGTGCTCCATTTGACTTGCTAAATTTTTTTAATGGGCATTTGCCTCTATGTTTATGAGAAATATTTTTCTGTAGTTATCTTTCCTTGTAATGTGTTTGGCTGGTTTTGGTATTGGGTGATGCTGATCTCATAGAATTAATTGGGAAGAATCCCCTCTTTTTATATTTTCTACAAGAATTAATGTAGTTAATGTCCAACATATTCATTCAGTGTTTCATAGAATATGTCAGTAAAACCATCCAAGCCTGCAGTTTCCTTATAGTAAGATTTTTAGCTACAAATTCATTTTTAAAAAAATATAGGGAGTTTTACATTATTTCTTCTTGAGTCATCTTTCATAGTTGCGTATTTCAAGGAATTTTCTTTTTCCTCTAAGTTGTCAAACTTACTGGCATAAATTTGTTCATAATATTCCCATATTATTCTTTTAATATCTGCAGAATATTTAGTTATGTCACCTCTCTCATTCCAGATGTTGGGAATTTGCATGTCTTTTTTTCTTCGTAAGTTTGGCTAGAACTTTTCAATTTTAATAACCTTCACAAAAGAAATGGGTTAGGTTGCAGTGATTTCAATATTGATTTTTTCTGTATTCTATGATTTTTGCTTTTATTTTTATCATTTCCTTTTCCTGCTTTCATTGTATTAAATTAGATCCTTTTATAGTTCTTTAAGTGGATGTTGAAGTCATTGACATGAAACTTTTCTTTTGTTCTATTATATCTATATTCATTGCTATAATCTCTCCTCTAAGCACTACTTAAACTGCAACTGAAAAATTTTGATGTGCTGTGTCTTTTGTTTTCATTCCATTTAAAATACTAATTTCCTTTTTGACTTCTTCTACAACACAGATTATTTAAAAGTCTGCTGGTCAGTTTTCAAATATTTGGGTAATCTCCAGATATTTTCTAGTTTTGATTTCTAATTTAGTTCCATTATTATCTGAGGGCATACTTGCATGATTTTAATTGTTTCAAAAGTACCAAGACTTGTTTTATGGCTCATAATATGCCCTATATTGGTAAATTTTTTGAACACTTAAATAGGATATATTTTCTGCTGTTGTTGTGTGAAGTGTTCTAAAATTGTTAATGAGGTCAATTTGGTTGGTAGTGTTTTTCTAATCTTCTAAACCTTTACTGATTTTGTCTACTTATTCTATCAACTATTGTGAAAAGAGTGTTGAAAGGTGTATTATGTTGTGAAAAGGTGTTGAAATCTTGAACTGTAATTATGGATTTATCTATTTCTCTTTACAGTTCTATCAGTTTCTGTTTTATGTATTTTGAAGTTGTATATTTATTTAAATCGTTATTTTGGATTGTCAGATAACTTTATGAAATGCTGTTCTTTATCCCTAGTAATATTCTTTGATCAGAAATCTGTTGTCTGATATTAGTATAGTCACTCCTACTTTCTTTTGATTATATATATATATATATATACACACACACACAAAACACACACACACACACACACATATAAAATCTTCCATCCTTTTACTTTTCACCTATCTGTATCTTTATATTCGAAATAGGTTTTCATGTAGATAGCATACACTTGGTTGTTGCTTTTTAAATCCCATCTCTATCTTTTAATTGAGGTATATAGACCATTTATTTTTAATGTGATTACTGAAAAGAATGGGCTTGTATCTATGGTTTTGTTTTTAATTTGCCCCACCTGTTCTTTGTTACTTTTCCCTCTTTTTCTGTTCTTTTTAGGATGAGGAACTTTTATAATTCATGTTATCTCCTTTGTTTTCTTATTAGCTGTAACTTTTCTTTTGATTGAGTGTATTGAATGCCAATCCTATCTCAAACAGTAACAAGACTCTTGTGAGTAAAACAAAGACATATAGTCTTCCAAAAGCATACAGCCTAGTTGGAGAGAGAAGACTCAAATGGCTAGGCTGAACTTAGATACCCTTACAAGAGATAATCATCAGAATCTCACAACAATTTAAGAGCTTCCACTTATTCTCACTTTGCAGATGAGTGGCCTGGTCAATAAGCAGTATGAGTTCAGTGGCTGTAACATTAAAGGAAAGTGGGAGGAAAAAAAAGTAATTCAATGCTTTTTGTTCCAATAAGGGTGAGTTTGCAGGTTTGATTCTTCTGAGAAGAAGAGCAGCTTGTTCCTGCAGCTCACCACTTCCCAGTGAGTCCATGCTTTGCCAGCCTGTGGTTTCAAGGGTGCCTCCTCTGGAGATGGGGACCAGGCCAACTGGAGCAGCCTGCAGAAATCAAGCAAGCTGATAATGCTTTTAAAGATGTTTTCTGCTTGTCCTTTCCCCCTGTCTTCCCAAATACACAGCACTTGCCCAGGTCAATGTCAGAGGAGTTTATGTTCCTTTTAAGCAATAAGACTCAGCAGGATTAGGAGAACTCAGAGTGGCTTTGCCTGTCAAAGACATGGGCCTCTTCCATGCCAGTATCCAGTACAAGGTTGTTTGAAAGCCTTGCTTAAAAGACCTCAAGTTAGGGCCAGTTTGGAGCTCTGGGCTCTGATGATGATCTCTCTGATGAGGAAATCAGATGAAGTTCCTTAGAGATGAAAGCTAAGAAGTAGGGTGGATGGGGAAGGAATTTGAGAGTCCTGATAGTACTTTTTCCCAGGGTGTTCTTGGATGAGACAAACTCCCTTTGGGAGCTTGGTTTCACTGTGTGCTTAACAGATGTTTAATATCTAGGCAGAAAAATCCAAATTGCTAGTGAACTCACCAGCAAAGATAAACTAGGATTCATCCTCCAGTGGTTTCTGGACTGGGAGTAGATACAGCTGGGTTCTGATTCAGGTTTTGCCTCTAAATAGATGGCTTCCTTTGGACAAGTCCCTTAGAATTGTAGAGCCTTTGTGATGGAATGAAATTAGGGGTCATTTAGTCCAACCTTATTTTGACAAAGACACTCTATTTACGATATCCCTGACTGATGAGTATCTAGTCTTTCTATTTTCTGGGCCACAGTTTGTCCAACTACATGATGAAGAGAGTTGATCTTCAATTTGAATCAGGGCCCATGGTGGGAGTGGGAGGGTTGAGTAAGTAGAAGCCAGGCATCTGAAGTTTAAACGTAATGACATCATAGTCTTGCAGAAGCCAAGCTCTAGATATAGGGTGCAAATAATAACCGTTAGGGAATTAAACTTTATAAATTCTTTCCCTCTTCTGGTCAATAATGAGAAAAAGTTATAATTTTTATTTTAATAATATGTATAATAAAACATATAATTATTTTATTTTAATTATTAGTGGTTGCTTTAGGGTTTGTTTGTTCATTTTAGTACTTAAAAAAATATTTTTCTACTGCCTACTGTCCAGAAGTTTTCTCCTGCATTGTTTGCTGTTATTCTTTTTCTTTTTCCTCTTACATAACGGTTTCCCAACACTCCAGCTAACAGTAAGCAGTATGAGTATGGTATGCCTTGGTGTAGTTTTCTTCATGTGCTTTTTTGAGTTCATTGAACTTAGCTATCCTCTCTTCTTTTTCTTCAGAGACTCCAATCTCCAATTACACTTATGTTAGGCTGCCTGAAGTCATCTCATAGCTCACTGATGCTATTTTCACTTTTTTTTTCCCAGTCTGTTTTGTGTCTATTTCATTTTGGATAGGTTCTATTCTCCTGCTTTAAAGTTCACTAATTGTTTTTTTTTTTTTCTGAAATGTCTAATAAAGTGTTAATTATATTAATTTTATTTTTTAACTTCAGACATTATAATTTTATTCCTTAGAATTTTCATTTGGTCTGTTTTAGTATTTACCATCCTGTGTCTTCCATCTACCTTCTTGAATATGGAGATTATAGTTACATTAACTGTTTTAATATCCATGCCAATTTATTCTACTATTTATTTCATTCTTAATTATGGGTTATATTTTTCTGCTTATTTTCATGCCTGGTAAATTTTTATTGTGAATTTTACCTAGCTGAGTGAATATACTCATAAACAAGTATTTCTTGTAAATATTCTTTAGCTTTATTTTGAGCTGAAGTTGAGTTCCTTGGAAGCAATTTGACACTTTTGAGGCCTTTTTCTTGGAAAGATTTTTTTGGGGGTGGGATCATAACAGTCATTAGTCTAAGGTTAATTTTGTCCTGCTACCAAGGCAATATCTTTTTGAATACTGTACCTGGCGTGTTATGAATTTTGGATATTTTCTACTCTGGCTGATGGAAGACAAACAATTTTCAGTCCTGTGAGGGTTTCAACAATCATTCTTTCCAGTTCTTTCACATAATTCTTTCCCCAGACTCATATATTTTCCTCACACACATGTGCTTATCATTATTCAGTTGAAGCCTCTGAAGATACCTGGGGCTCTATCTTTTTGCAACTCTCCCCTCTAACGTATGCTGCCTAGGGAACTGTAGCTACCTTGGTCTCCTTGGACTCTCAACTCTGTCTTTTCTACTCAGGAAGATTGGCAGTCTCTGCCTGGATTCCCCTTCCTTGTCTTGTAACCTGGAATTCTTTTCAGATAGTAGGCTGAGATAGTTGTAGGGCTCACCTATTTTGTTTTCTGTCTTTTAGGAATTACTGTTCTTTGCTGTGTGATATCTAAAACCTGGATTCTTTCACATATGGTGCCTGGCTTTAAATTGTTTCCTGCAAGAGGATAAATCCAATCCTTGTTACTCCATCTTGGCCAGAAGTGCAAGGCCTTCAGGTCATTTAAAAGATTACTTTTAGAGGATGTGCTCTCACTCCCTCTTGTGAGAGCACCAGGATCACAACTGCTGAACAATCATCAACAGGAAGACACTGGAACTCACCAAAAAGATACCCCACATGGAAAGACAAAGGAGAAGCTTCAATGAGATGGTAGGAGGGGCGCAATCAAAATCAAATCCCATAACTGCTGGGTGGGTGACTCACAAATTGGAGAACACTTATACCATAGAAGTTGATCCACTGGAGTGAAGGTTCTGAGCCCCATGTCAGGCTTCCCAACCCAGCGGTCCAGAAACAGGAGGAAGAATTCCTAGAGAATCAGACTTTGAAGGCTAGAGTGATTTGATTGCAGGACTTCAACAGGACTGGGGAAAACAGTTTTAAAACCCCAGAAAAACAACTAAATGAAGTGGAGATAGGCAACCTTCCAGAAAAAGAATTCAGAATAATGATAGTGAAGAAGATCCAGGACCTCAGAAAAAGAATGGAGGCAAAGATCAAGAAGATGCAAGAAATGTTTAACAAAGAACTAGAAGAATTAAAGAACAAACAAACAGATATGAACAATACAATAACTGAAATGAAAATACACTAGAAGGAATCAATAGCAGAATAAATGAGGCAGAAGAATGGATAAGTGAGTTGGAAGACAGAATGGTGGAATTCACTGCTGTGGAATAGAATAAAGAAAAAAGAATGAAAAGAAATGAAGACAGCCTAAGAGACCTCTGGGACAACATTAAACGTAACAACATTTGCATTATGGGGTTCCAGAAGAAGAACAGAGAGAGAAAGGACCTGAGAAAGTATCTGAAGAGATTATAGTCAAAAACTTCCCTAACATGGGAAAGGAAATAGTCACCCAAGTCCAGGAAGCGCAGAGAGTCCCATACAGGATAAACCCAAGGAGAAACATGCCGAGACACATAGTAATAAAATTGGCAAAAATTAAAGACAAAGAAAAATTATTGAAAGCAGCAAGGGAAAAATGACAACATACAAGGGAACTCCCATAAGGTTAACAGTTGATTTCTCAGCAGAAACGCTACAAGCCAGAAGGGAATGGCATGACATAGTTAAAGTGATGAAAGGGAAGAACCTACAACCAAGATTATTCTATCCAGCAAGGATCTCATTCAGATTCAATGGAGAAATCAAAAGATTTACAAACAAGCAAATGCTAAGAGAATTCAGCACCACCAAAACAGATCTACAACAAATGCTAAAGGAACTTCTCTAAGTGGGAAACACAAGAGAAGAAAAGGACCTACAAAAACAAACCCCAAACAATTGAGAAAATGGTAACAGGAACATACATACTGATAATTACCTTAAACGTGAATGGATTAAATGCTCCAACCAAAAGACACAGGCTCGCTGAATGGATACAAAAAAGGACGCATATATATGCTGTCTACAAGAGATCCACTTCAGACCTAGGGACACATACAAACTGAAAGTGAGGGGATGGAAAAAGGTATTCCAAGCAAAAGGAAATCAAAAGAAAGCTGGAGTAGCAATACTCGTATCAGACAAAGTAGATTTTAAAATAAAGAATGTTACAAGAGACAAGGAAGGACACTACATAATGATCAAGGGATCAATCTAAGAAGAAGATATAACAATTATAAATTATATGCTCCCAACATAGGAGCACCTCAATATATAAGGCAACTGCTAACAGCGATAAAAGAGGAAATTGACTGTAACACAATAATAATGGGGGACTTTAACACCTCACTTACACCAATGGGCAGATCATCCAAACAGAAGATTACTAAAGAAACACAAGCTTGAAAGGACACAATAGATTAAATTGATATTTATGAGACATTCCATCCAAAAACAGCAGATTACACTTTCTTCTCAAGTGCACACAGAACATTCTCCAGGATGGATCACATTTTGGGTCACAAATCCAGCCTCGGTAAATTTAAGAAAATTGAAATCATTTCAAGAATCTTTTCTGGCCACAATGCTATTAGATTAGAAATCAATAACAGGGAAAAAATGTAAAAAACACAAACACATGGAGGCTAAACAAGACGTTACTAAATAACCAAGAGATCATTGAAGAACTCAAAGAGGAAATCAGAAAATACCTAGAGACAAATGCCAATGAAAACATGACGATCCAAAGCCATGCAATGCAGCAAAAGCAGTTCGAAGAGGGAAATTTATAGCAATACAAGCCTACCTCAAGAAACAAGAAAAATCTCAAATAAACAATCTAACCTTATACTTAAAGCAACTAGAGAAAGGAGAACAAACAAAACCCAAAGTTAGCAGAAGGAAAGAAATCATAAAGATCAGAGTAGAAACAAAGAAAACAATAGCAAAGATCAATAAAACTAAAAGCTCGTTCTTTGAGAAGATAAACAAAATTTATAAACCATTAGCCAGACTCATCAAGAGAAAGAGGGAGAGGACTCAAATCAATAAAATTAGAAATGAAAAAGGAGAAGTAACCACAGACAATGCAGAAATATAAAACATCCTAAAAGACTACTACAATCAACTCTATGCCAATAAAATGGACAACCTGGAAGAAATGGACAAATTCTTAGAAAGGTATAAGCTTCCAAGACTGAACCAGGAAGAAATAGAAAATAAGAACAGACCAATCACAAGTAATGAAGTTGAAACTGTGATTAAAAATCTTCCAACAAACAAAAGTCCAGGACCAGATGGCTTCACAGGTGAATTCTATCAAACATTTAGTGAAAAGCTAACACCCATCCTTCTCAAACTCTTCCAAATAATTGCAGAGGAAGGAACACTCCCAAACTCATTTTATGAGGCCACCATCACCTTGATACCAAAACAAGACAAAGATACTACAAAAAAAGAAAATTACCGACCAATATCACTGATGAATATAGATGCCAAAATCCTCAACAAAATACTAGCAAACACAATCCAACAACACATTAAAAGGATCATACACCATGATCAAGTGGGATTTATCCCAAGGATGCAAGGATTCTTCAATATACGCAAATCAATATTAACAAAATGAAGAATAAAAACCAATTGATCATCTCAATAGATGCAGAAAACGGTTTTGACAAAATTCAACACCCATTTATGAGAAAAACTCTCCAGAAAGTGGGCATAGAAGGAACCTACCTCAACATAATAAAGGCCATATACGACACCCCATAGCAAACATCATTCTCAATGGTGAAAAACTGAAAGTATTTCCTCTAAGATCAGGAATGTGACAAGGATGGACACTCTCACCACTATTATTCAACATAGTTTTGGAAGTCCTAGCCATGGCAATCAGAGAAGAAAAAGAAATAAAAGGAATACAAATTGGAAAAGAAGAAGTAAAACTGTCACTCTTTGTAGATGACATGATACTATACATAGAGTATGCTAAAGATGTCACCAGAAAACTACTAGAGCTAATCAATGAATTTGATAAAGTTGCAGGATACAAAATTAATGCACAGAAATCTCTTGCGTTCCTATACTCTAATGATGAAAAATCTGAAAGAGATTAAGGAAACACTTCCAGTTACCATTGCAACAAAAAGAATAAAATACCTAGGAATAAACCTACCCCAGGAGGCAAAAGACCTGTATGCAGAAAACTATATCTAAGACCCTGATGAAAGAAATTAAAGATGATACAAACAGATGGAGAGATATACCATGTTCTTGGATTGGAAGAATCAATATTCTGAAAATGACTATACTACTCAAAGCAATCTAGAGATTCAATGCAATCCCTATCAAATTACCACTGTCATTTTTTACAGAACTAGAAGAAAAAAATCTTAAAATTTGTATGGAGACACAAAAGACCCTGAATAGCCAAAGCAGTCTTGAGGGAAAAAAAAACGGAGCTGGAGGAATCAGACTCCCTGACTTCAGACTATACTACAAAGCTACAGCAATCAAGACAATATGGTACGGACACAAAAACAGAGACATAGTTCAATGGAACAGGACAGAAAGCCCAGAGATAAACCCAGAAACCTATGGTCAACTAACCTATGACAAAGGAGGCAAGGATATATAATGGAGAAAAGACAGTCTCTTCAATAAGTGGTGCTGGGAAAACTGGACAGCTACATGTAAAATAATGAAATTAGAACATTCCCTAACACAATACACAAAAATAGATTCAAAATGGATTAGAGACCAAAATGTAAGACCGGACACTATAAAACTCTTAGAGGAAAACACAGGAAGAACATTCTTTGACATAAATCACAGCAAGATCTTTTTTGATCCACCTCCTAGAGTAATGGAAATAAAAGAAAACAAATGGGATCTACTGAAACTTAATCGCTTTTGCAAAGTAAAGGAAACTACAAAGAAGAAGAAAAGACAACCCTCAGAATGGGAGAAAATATTTGCAAATGAATCAATGGACAAAGGATTAATATCCAAAATATATAAACAGCTCATGCAGCTCAATATTAAAAAAACAAACAACCCAATCCAAAAATCAGCAGAAGACCTAAATAGACACTTCTCCAAAGAAGACATACAGATGGTCAAGAAACACATGAAAAGCTGCTCAACAAAAAAAAAAAAAAAAAAAAAAAGCTGCTCAACATCACATATTATTAGAGAAATGCAAATCAAAACTATAATGAGGTATCACCTCACACCAGTTGGAATGAGCATCATCATAAAATCTACAAACAACAAATGCTGGAGAGGGTGTGAGGAAAGGGAACCCTTTTGCACTGTTGGTGGGAATGTAAATTAATACAGCCACTATGGAGAACAGTATGCAGGTCCCTTAAAAAACTAAAAATAGAATTATCATATGATCCAGCAATCCCACTGCTGGGCACATACCTAGAGAAAACTATAATTCAAAAAGACACATGCACCCCAATGCTCATTGCAGCACTATTTACACTAGCCAGGTCAAAGAAGCAACCTAAATGCTCATCAACAGACGAATAGATAAAGAAGATGTGGTACATATATAAAATGGAATATTACCCAGCCATAAAAAGGAATGAAATTGGTTCATTTGTAGAGACATGGATGAATATAGAGACTGTCAAACAGAGTGAAGTAAGTCATAAAGAGAAAAACAAATATTGTATATTAACTCATATATGTGGAACCTAGAAAAATGGTACAGATGAACCGGTTTGCAGGGCAGAAATTGAGACACAGATGTAGAGAACAAACATATGGACACCAAGGAGGGAAAGCGGCAGGGGCGGGGGGTGTGCTGTGATGAACTGGGAGATTGGGGTTGACATATATACACTAATATGTGTAAAATTGATAACTAATAAGAACCTACTGTATAAAAAAATAAATTAAATTAAATTAAAAAATAAAAATAAAAGATTACTTTTAATGGTTAAATACATTTAATATAAATAAACCTTTTAGATGTGCCTTGATTTAATCATTCCTCATTTTTGTACTTTCAATCTTATAAAGATTCTTTTTGGCTATATAACATTATAACCAATATTTTTGTATATAAATGTTATTATTTTTCTTATTCTGCCAGTTAATTATTAAAAGTAACTACTACTGGTCAAAATATACAAACATTTTAAGTTGCTTGATAGCTTTTACTTCTATTTTGAATAATGTTTTAAAATACTTATTTTCCAGATAGCAAGAGAAATATATTTCTAGATTGGCATCGAAATGGAATATTAACACCATAAAACTTCTAAAACATAAATAATTGCTATTTCATATTTTAAAACACCTGGAAAAAATTTTAAAAACTTCTAAATGGGAAGAAGAAACCACCTTTTTTTACTTAAGGAACTATTTCAGGTAAAAACATTTTGTCTTGCATGTGTACATGAGCAGGGAAAATAGAAAATAAACAAGAAAATTTAGAACATATGATATTTGTAATAACAAATATTGTTTTGAAAATATTGAGAAAATTGATTTATGAAGCCTATATATTCCAGAACACTATTCAGAGAGAATTCTTGTTGTGTGAAAAAATAAGCCTCTATTTCTTGAAACTACTGAAGATTCAGTTTTTTTATTTCTTTCAGTAAACACTTCCAACAGTCCAGAAATTGATTTCTGACACGCGAATGAATATTGGAGAGGCAAATAACAGTGTCTGTTATAATTATATTCCAAACTGCTTTCAATAATGTAAAATTAAAATCTGTTGTAATTGCTATCAGCAAAGGAAAAAATTACCTGAAGCAAAGAACGAACTAATTTGTTTCAACATTTTTAAGTGAAAAATTGCAGTTCGTATAATGCCACTAATTAAGGTAGAGAATGAAGATGAGTATTGGAAATGATACTGTAATTAGTGGTAACAGTGGAAGAGTAAAATGAATGTCTTCCTTCTTGGAAGAAGTACAGATACCATAGCTTTTTTTTAACAGGTAGGTAATCAGATGATTTTTGAGAGCAGTAGGAAACTGTATTTTTGAACTTTAAAGCTGTAAAAAGTAGAGAATTTATTACTGGAAGAAAAAAATATTTTATTCCTTCAGCTCAGAGAACTACCTTGTTTGTTTACAAGAGATATTAACTAATAATCAATAATTTATTTAATCAGTCACCCCTTCATTTATTCAATCAGTTAACAAATTTTGTGTTCACAGTCTTCCCTCTGTTTTCCAGGAGCCATGTCTCCATGCTGCTGTTGAGAAGACACCATCTCTAGTCTCCCCACTCTGTGCCCTGGCCCAGCACACGATTACTCTTCCAGAAAAAGAGAGGCACTAACTGAGCCTCAGCCTCCAGGTCACCTAAGGAAGAAGGTCTCTGAGGAAGTTTCAGTCCTTTGCTCATCAAAAAATAAGAGCTGCAGTAATGAAAATAGGTGGCAACCCTGTGTTTTCCAGCTTGAACTGTTTACCCACATTCTCTCAAGAAGCTATCAGGGTTAATCCCATCATTCCTCACTTTCTGCTTCTCCTTAGTCACTCAGAGAGGCCCAAGACACCTCTGCCATCCGTCATCAAGTGAACTTGCATTCCCACGCTCCGCTGTATGCCCATTAATCTCCTTTAATCTCTTAACTCCCAAACCCTTCAAGTGTGCCCTTTGCAAAGCACCCCCTGTCAACAGCAAAGCACTGAGTTGCTCTAACTTGGCTTTAAATGTTCTCTTCAGCCTCTCCCTCTAACTGAAACCTGGCTATTCTATGAACTACATCACTTCCCTACAGATCTTTCAAGACTCTTTTGTCCTCTCAAGGGGTTGACTACTAGTAATTTCCCCTCCATTTCCTTCATCTAGCTTCTCAATTATTATGAATCATTTCCACTTGCCTTTCTAAAAACAAAAATAAAATTTGACCACCACCTCCCACCTCCACCCCATCCTACCCTAGCTACAGTCTCATATCTCTGCTCCCTCTGTGGAAAAACGTATTGAAAAATCTTTGGTAGATAATAATGCTGCTTTCTTTTTTGGTTTGTTGTTGTTTTTGTTTCTTGCGGTACGCGGGCCTCTCACTGCTGTGGCCTACTCCCATTGCAGAGCACAGGCTCCGGACGCGCAGGCTCAGCGGCCATGACTCACGGGCCCAGCTGCTCCACGGCACGTGGGATCCTCCCGGACCGGGACACGAACCCACGTCCCCTGCATCGGCAGGCGGACTCTCAACGGCTGCGCCACCTGGGAAGCCCAATGCTGCTTTCTTGCCTATAGTTCTTCTTCACACCAACCACTCAGATGGAGCTTCCAGGCCTACCAGTCTACCGAGTCTATTCTTTGCAAGGTTGCCAATGACCTACATGTTGTCAAAATCCATAATTATCTCATTGAAACACTTTCTTCCTTTGAATCCCTGGTTTTCCTCTCACCTCACCTCTGTCTCCTTTGATAGCCCCCCTTCACTCTTCAATCACAAATGTTGACATGTTCCAGGACTTGGTCCTGAAGCCCCTGTTTTCTCCATCTAGACTTTAGTCACTATCCTATGTGATCTCATCTAATCCTGTGACTTTATATACTATAACTATGTGAGCCATCCTCCAAAAGACCAAATTAATTTTTCTTCATTACTACATGTTTCCACTTGGATTTCCAACAGACATCTTGTACAATTTGGCTAAAACTTTGCTTTTGATCCCCAAACATGCTCCTGTTGACTTTGTTTTCAATTTTAGTAAACATCGGCTGAGTTCCTCAAGTCAGAAATTCAGATATTACCTTTGATTCATATCCTTCCCTCAATCTTATAACCAATCAAATAGCAATACTTTCATTCTATTTTCAAAATATATTCTGAATTCATTCACTTCACAACTTTTCAACTATTACCCATGTCCACAGAGTGTGGTTATGTGGATTGTTCAGTGGACAAGGGCATCAAGCCAAGGGGTAAGTCTGTGTGAAAATTTAGCCCATACTCTACGTGTTTTCTTGGTGTTGGATTATATTTTTTGGCAGAAGGGATTTTTTTTGTTGTTGGTACAAGAGTCTTGGCAAGACTTGCACCAAAAGGATCACCCTTTTCAAATTTCACAAAGAAGACTGGCTAGATAACCCCTAATATCACTTTAGTAAAGTCACCATCATTCTTTCCCAAACAACTGTAATAGCCCTCTAATTGTCTTCTTTCTCTCTATTCTTTTCTCTACACAGTTGCCCCAGTATCACAATACATTTAGCAGCCAAAATGAAATGATAAACCAGAACATGTTGTTCCCTGGCTTAAAACCCTTGCCTGACTTACCAGGTCCTACACAGTCCATGCCCTGTTTACTTATCCAAGCTTATCTGGTATCAATTTAGAGACAGTTGGTGAATCACTCTACAAAGGAAATTTTGAGCTTTCAGAGTATTTTGGGGGTGGGGTGGGGGACATGTTTTCATCTGATTCTCTTGTGGTTGGATGCTTGTCGCCATTTAGAGCTTATCATGTCTTTAAGAATTTCTCTGAGTATCAAAACTAAGTTGCTCGTATTTTAATATTTTGATAGTCTTTATTATTAATTCATTCTTCACTTATTACATTCATTTATTGTTTACTCTACATCTAACTTCTCTAAAATGTAAGTTCCTTATTTGTCATGTTCACTGCCATTTCCCAGCCTTTTAGATTGTGCATGGCACATAGTAGGTCTTTGATAAATACTTGTTCAATGACTTTCTGACTATTTTAAGTGCCTGCTCAGCAAGTTACACAATGAGTGATTGTGGGATATCATTGTGTGTTTACTGGAAGAATGAAAAAAGCAAAAACAAACAAATACTTATCCTTTAAGGCATAGCTAAAAAGCAATTTCAATAAAGTCATCTTTCACCCAAAACCCATTTCAGTATACACACAAGAATTAGAAACTTGTTAGAGGAGCATTAATTTTTAAGGGAATAACATGATCAGTTAGTATTTGGTTCTGTTTAAGATTAAGGCCTAGCTGGGAGATACAGATTTGAGACTTACACAACTCAATAATCTCTGAAACACAGATAATATAGAATAAAGTTCTAAAGAAAGGAGAGGAACTAACATAGAATACAAATGAGTGACATTAAAAAGGAAGCCTGAAAGTCAGAATAGTGTAGACGCTCATAGTGGAGGAAATAATAAATTAATTTTGCAATTTCTATGTGAATGGCCATGGCATTTATGTTATAAGATTTTTTTTAAAATAACTGCTGAGATTTAAGACAAAGTGAGGTATTGATTTGTTGACACCCTTATTCCAGTTTTTTTAAAACCTTGAAAATTTTTTTTGTTAAGTGAGATATTAGTAAAATGATGAAACTTGAACACAACACGTCAAGGAAAATTTACCTATTCAGCAACTGTTTTCATGTCTGTCACATTTGATATAATCCCAGTTCACATTTTGCAGTTCTTTTTTTATTAAAGCAAGTAAAATTTTAATAGTATTCTCCTCCTAGGTTTTAGAGGCACACAAAAGATATTGTAATTTCATGACTGTATATCTTACAGTATATAAATAAATAAGAGGGGTTTAGAGAAACTGGGTTCAAAATCCTGACTGTATTGTGTATTAACTGAGTGACATTGGAAAGGTTATAAAACCTTCTTAAGTCTAAACTTTCTCACTTATAAATGGATCTATGATATTTTACATTCTTGTACAAATAAATGATGTAATATGTCTAAAGCTGTTGAAACATTGCCTAGCATCACATAGCAATGCTCCATATATAAAAGCTTTATTTATTTGAAAGGTAAATTATTTCCAGGTGAAAAGACATTATTTTACCCACTTAAAAATATGCTCAACACTGTTTTAAAAACGTCTGTCTGTGATATAGGCTTTCTACTTCATATACCATGTCAGTATTTTCTTCCATGATTAAAAACAATAATTATACGGAAAATATATATTCCTTTAAATTCATAAGAATTATCAACATAAGTAAATGCACAAAGTGAGAAAAGTTTGGTAATAGATTCAAGTTTACACATGGAGGTAGAATCTATTATTTTGTCCTACATTATTTTGGACAACTGTCCCTCTCCTTCCACCATCCCCATCACTCCTTCAACCTTATGGTTTTAGTAAAAGCTAACAAGTCCCACCCTGGCCATCATTAATCAGAAAGAGTTGTGTATGTACTCAAAGATGTGCCACTCAGACATTTTCTCCAGGAATTTTAAAATTGGAATTTAAGAAAAAGAGCTAATTCTTCTCAGTTGGTGAGGGGAGGATGATGACCATGGAAGCAGCTGGTAGACATGACATCTACAAGGTGGATAAAGTGCATCTGCACAAAGAAGGACTAAACTTGACAATGCGAGAGGGACAGCCCGGGAAATATTCCTTTTCTTGTTTACAGTTGTCCATAAAGCCAGCTGTGCGTGTGACTTTTGGTGGTATGTTTCTGTGAACAAATGTATTTCCCTTTTGGCCTAAGTTTGTTCAAGCTGGGTTTCCTTCAGTTCAAAACAAAAGTGTCCTGAGAAATGTTTATTGTCAAATGTTACTGTGTATAATTAGCTCATTTGGAGTGCAAAGCACAACATGGCAAAACAAAACTGTCTTCATATATTATTTATATTTGAGAAAATTTGGGTGGAAAGTCAAATTTTGGGAAATTGTGAATATTTTTAGACAGCAAGACATTGATCTTCAGAGATATTTGCATCTGCCCTTCCTGTATTGATAATTTCCCCTTTTAGGAGGAAGTATCAATGAGGTTTCTTTTTTCCTCAAAGAGTATAGAACAGTTTGGCTTGATTGGAATTCATCCTCTTAGCCCCAAAGTGCTCTGTTCTAGCAGCTGCATAAACAAAGGATTTACTGCTCTATATTGAGGATGCAATTCTTATTGGTGTTTGTATTATCCTTGGGTTCATCTCGTTGGTTGTTTAATTTTCTAGGAAATGTAAGAAGCCTGCAATAGGACTCTGGTTTTAAAAATTGGCAGATATCTTAACCTCTTAAAATAGGAAAATACTTTTCCCATTAAATATTTAGTAGTTACATATAATCATGTGTAGAGATTTTCAGAATATAATTTCCCAATAATTTTACAACACAGTGTTATTATTGAGAAATTTTTTAACTTGCTACTATTAAACATGAAATACTGTCACCAAATGAAATCAAAAGTGAAAAAAAATATACTACCACTCAGGATTTAAGCAGTAATGTACTAGTATTTGCTAGCTATTCTGTTACTAAAGAGATGGGAGAGTAGTGGTTTCTAAAAGAAACATCAGGAAAATTACATAAATTTATTATTGATTCTAATGTGGCATTAGCAGATTTACTCAGAAAAAACAATGTAGCCATTCCTCTTTAGGGGGCTGTGTAGAATATTTTTAAAAAAGTATTCCCCCCCCTCTTTATTTTTTAAGCATGAAGCTATAAAAGCAGGGCTTTTCCTTCTGGAAAAGACTGAGAAGCTTCCATCAACAACTATAAAAACTGGACTGCATATACACATTGAACACACTGAACAAGAGAACACATGCTCTTTGATGGCCCTGAGGTCATCTTTTGCACAGTTCCTGTTTACAGTCCTTAACGCTCCAGCACCTTCCACCCTCCCCACCTCTTCTGAACATTCAAACTGTTTCTCCACTTAGCCTTTAGTTTTGTGCTGCCTCATGGTACCTTCTTTACCACATGCAGTTTCTGAAGGAATTATTTCTGTCTTAGGCTCCCAAGACTGGCTTGAGCCTGAGATAGTAAAGTGTTTGATTGAATGGAACAAATACTAAAAATGCCATAATAATTAAAATACCTAGAAAATATCTCCTAATACAGTTCAGTACAAGGTGCCATTTCTCTAGTTTTATCAAGTCAGGCATCAGAATACCACTGTCAGACAGGATTTACTCAGCCCAGATACCTACCCATGACCACATCACAAAGGACCCTTGACTATGCATTTATAAAGAGAAAAAAACAAACAAAAATTACATATATAAGTTTACTTAAAATGACTAAACTCACACTCTGCAATGAAGATAATATACATTTTGCTATAAATGTCACAGAGACCATTTAATAGATAAACAATAAGTGAGACAATAGATTCGGATATAATTTTACAGCTTCTATAGAACGAGCTTCTTAGTATATAACATTGTACAATTGTTCTGTATATATGAGTCTATACATAATGCTCTAGACAAAGAATCTAGCTGAAAACAAAAAGAAATCATCATTCATGTTTGACTAAGGGAATTGCCTTTGTATTTGTCTACCTTGCATTTTCTAAATTCTGTCGACACTGCTGCTGTTGTTGTTCTGGTTTATTGACCATAGGCAACTACTTTCATCTAATTAACCTCATACTACTCTTTGCAGGATATAACTTGATTTGTTAAGAAGGCATTACTCCATATACTTGGTCTAATATCTGTGTTTTCTTTGTATTAGTTCAAGAATGGCTTCTCTCTCTCTGTTTCACAGCCTTGAGGTTCTCTGCCTCTTGTGTACCACCTATTGATATAAGACAATCTATACAAACTCATGGAGTAAATGTATGAAGAGTTATGATAGAAATAGCAACTTTCAGATGAAGATCCAATCTGAAAAAAAGACAAACCTGCTCCTTAATTAGAAGGAAATAGAGATATTGTGAAACTTCCAGTGTGCCCTTCATAAGAAAGCTCCCCGGAAGCATAGTTCAGTGGTCTAGACATTATACAATATTATGGTGGCTACATCAGAAATAAAAGCATCTGAACTTTGAAATGCTTTTAAAAATTTACTGCACATGATGTAAAATTAAATTAGAGTATATAAAATACTATATAAACAGTAAATTACCAATAAATAGTAAAAGCATCATTAGTCATCATTAGATGGAACCTATTCCTCTATTATTTGGGCTTGAGAGATGATTCCTAGTTCTGGCTGCTGAAATAGAGTTTTGCAATCCTCTCCTTTCCCTCTCCACCTCCAATATATCTGAAATAAATTAACTAGTAAATGAGAGTATGCCTATGATTATCTTAAGGATAAGAGCAGAAGTCTTCAGAATACTTACAGGCTGTTTAATGATATCCTACTACTCTTAAACTGTTTTGTTGGTGGGATTTGCATCTAATTACTTTACATGATATACAGTAGAGCACTTCTTAATGCAATATTACACAAAGAGATTTATTTGGATGGTGACATACATGGTCCCATCTGCAATCATTTATTTTCAGCCTACACAGTTTTCAGTGTTTGTAGAAATATCCCCCAAATATAATCATACAATTTCATGACTGATTTTTTGATAACTTCTCTCTAAAATCCTGAAAAATAATATGAGGTATGACTGACTTCTTTTCAGTTTCCTATCCAAATATATTTTTGCATATTTTGGGGGGGAAAAAACACAATAGTATTTTTTGGAATTGTTTTGCTGTACTCTGGGTGGGATGTGGTTTATAATGACAGAAATTGAATTCCAAGGCATCCATTGAAATAATGAAAATATTCTTCTTACTATAAAATTTCTGGGTTTGGTTCTTTCTCATTTCTTTGACTAGCTAATTTAGAAACTGGAAACTGCATCTGGTGGGCAGTGTGGGAGAAAGGGATTACAATCAACAGAGTAAATATAGTACAATGTTTTTAAAAACTGACCTGATACTGAGTTTGGAAACATTAGCATATTGTGACACTGTACAGTGATAGGAGTGAAACGTCTGGTCCAGTTGTAAGTGGATTACTTGGGGTAACAGCCTCACCTGGGTAGGAAGCATGCAAATGAAGAGAAGCCTCGTGAGAAGTCAGTTGGTGGGAAGAAACATAAGAGCAAAGCTACTTAAAAGAACAGACAAAATAATACCAAAAGGCTGAATGCACATTTAAGGTTTCATAGGCAAAGTGGGGGTAGGTCACAAGGAGAGAAAAAAATGATGAGAAACATATAAGTGAAGCTTTCTGAATAGAAATGCCATATGCAGGAGTTTCCCAGCCATCAGCACTGTCCCTGAAGACCATTTATACTTCACAGCATTAATATTCATTAGGTGTAACGCCATATGTTGCACAGCAGGATGTATTGCCAGCAGACTGTTTGTCATAAAGCCAGATTTAATAAAGCATTGTAAAACAAACATTATGATGATAAATACAAAATGACAAGCTAATTAAGAGAATCTTAATTGCCATTTTTCCATAATAACATTTGTTTAGCTGTGTCTGTCTTTGTGTTAGCATCCTTCTTATTCAGCTTGCATTCCATGCAGCTTCCTCAACACTCCCCACCAAGGGAAAATTATGCCACATATGATTTAAAGTACTTAATGCCTCCTTTTCCCCTCCCACAAATCGACTATAAGGTAATGAATAGCTGCATGCCATTGATGGTCACAAACATTAACCTTTAATCCTAAAAGCATGGAAAGCAACTCTAATGGAAGTTGTGTACTCACATGCCAGGTGAAATAATAAGTTGCAGAAATCAGTACAAACTCTAAATCCAAATATCACCTAAAATCTTTTGTGAAATATTAGAAGTTAACTTTTTTCAGCCTGAAGAAATCCAATTTGGATTTCAGCAGTCTCTATTATTATTTTAAAAGAACTCCTGAAACCCATCAAATTTCATTGAGCAGTTCTCTCGCGAAGCAAAGAGAGGAGATTTACATACCTTACATCATATTAGTGAATAGAAGGTCTCTAATCTTCACTCAAAACTTCTGTATCATATTTCACAAGCTCCCCAACTGGCCCAGTCCATAAAATATCTTATATTTTTCTCCCCTTCCTTTATAAGATACCATTTAAAATGTATACATTCTTTTTTTTTTTTTTTTTTTTTAGCATCAGCAGGCGGACTCTCAACCACTGCGCCACCAGGGAAGCCCCTAAAACGTGTTCATTCTTGGTGCAGTTTAGAAATAGGGGCTTACTAAGAAGTCCGAATATTGCCTAGGGAAAGGATGAATAACCATCTCCCAAGAGTCTCTACCGTATTTCCTTGGTGCTTTCACTAAAGCGCAAGTTCTAGTCCTCAGCTTTGCTGTATCATGGGAAGACTAGACTGAAGCAGATTCAAAATCAGAGGTGCGCTGGTAAATATTTAATAGCTGGCTCTAAGATTGGGAGAAAAAACACTCTGATCTGTGGGATTTGTGGATCTCAAGCTAACAATGAGAAGTCACTTAAGAAGTTGGAAAGAGATGCACATGATTGGCTATCAGGAGTGTTGATGTAACGTATAAATGTACAATGAATTAATTATCAGTAGAGAGTCACCCCAATTAGGTTTTCTATTTTGGGAGAGAAAATTTTCTGAATTTTTTTTGTATCCATGGTTCAGAGAAAAATCTTGGAGCTCGGAAACTGGAAACATCAAATATGTATCTACATAGTTTGAATAATAATAAATCTATTGACAAATTTTTGGCTAACAAATAACAATTTCATAGGCAGTTAATTGGTACAAATATCTACTCCAACTGGAAGTGTAATAATGTTAAATAAGGTAGAAAAAAATCACAATGACCTCTGAAATACAATGTTAAAATTTTCCTAGATATGTCTAAGAAGATGTCAATACAAATACTTGAAGTGATTCTGCCTAAAAAATTTTTTCAGAAAAATTGATGACATTTTCAGTATTATTTTATATCTTGTAAAAAATATCTTTCTGATTTAAGGTATGGTTTGTTCAATTATTAAGTTCAAATTTGATGGGATGGAGGACAGAGGGAGGCTGAACACATCTCCTGTTAAGATGTGTGGAAAGTCAAATGAGAATTATTAGTTTTAACAAAATAATCTGAAAACTTCTCAACACTCTTCAAAACTACCTACTAATTCTGCAGTGCATTATATAGTAGACTGAAAAGTAAGCTTGAACATGGATAGTTCTGCTTCAGTTTATTAGATGTTTCTCTGGTCAATTATTTTGTGAAACACCACAATTATATAACTTTATAAAGTTTAAAAGCATATAATTATTAACTTATTTTCACAATCATCATAATTAAACTTAGCTTTGAATCTTGGATTCACCACTTGCTAATTCTTTGACTTTTGAAAAAATCTTAACTTTTCTGAGCATAGCTTCATTATTGGTAAAATAATGGTACTTGGTATATATTGAGTAGGCGAAGTGTTCAAAAATGTAACTGTTTTCAAAAATCTATTATTATTATTTACACTATTTAAATTGCTGGAAGTACTTTGGCCAGTGAAAAGTAAGAATACAACATTTCTCTTTTTTTCCTAGGCTTTATTTGATAGAATCATCTTTCTATTTTCACTAACATACTTTCAGGTTGAATTGTATCCATCACAATGTGGCATTTATATCTTTACAGTTCTATTTATTGCCATAAGACCAGTTAAGTAAAGACACGATATGGGTGTTATTCAGGTTAGATCTTGGATAGAGTGTATTTCTGATAAAACAGTGCATAAAGATGTAATCTAATGCCAATTTCTTTGTTGTAACTCACTGCTATATACCATATTCCTTATATGGGCCAATCAACATAAAAATAATAATTGGAAGATTAAGGAAATATTTTGAACTTGTAAAAATCTATGATTTCTGCTAACTACTCAATGAGTGTATCCTTCTCACAAATTAATCCACATTTTAAAAATGAATATTATTTTTTAGATTCCGTAATTATCAAAGTGTAGACATTTACAAGACTATAACAGAGATTCTAACAATTATATCTTAATTATTTGTATGTCTTATATAGTTTTGTTTTCCTAATGCCTCTGCCCATGTCATAAAGCTCCCTTAAGTTTTTAATAATCCTTTTCTTCTTATAAGTATTGAGAATGTTTGAAAAAATAATACTCACTTTCATCATTTTAATCTTATTAGAATGATTTTTAAGCATTCAAAAATATATTTCAACATGTGTGGTAAAGTGCCAAAAAATAAAAAGACATAAATTCTTAGAATTAATCAGTACTAAATCTTGTTATTGCTTTTTATTAATATAATAGTGCTCATAAATGCCAAAAAAGTAAAAGAGTATGTGAGAGCATTACACAAAAAACAAAAATTTGAGCGGAGAATCCCACATGGATTATATGCCAACTGCCCTAAACTTCAGATTACTATCTTTTTAAACATACTCATGAAACTAAAAAAGTTCACAGGTAATTCACAATAAAATCAGCATGTTCAGGTGTCTCTTTTATTTTTGAAATAGTGGAAAAAATAATGAAAAAATAAAAAGAATTTTATTTATTAGGACAAAAGAATCATGTCCCACCCCCAGCAAAAAAAAGGTTTTTAATTGCAATTGTTGTAACTATCAAAGTTAGAACCTTCTTTTATTGAATAAGTTTCATAAACTTTGGTCCTTTCTCAGTTCTATACTTTTGTGATTTAGGTCAGAAATTTATTTTTATTTTTAATTTAAACTCAATATTTAGCACACATTTATGAAACTATAGGCTTAAGTGATTTAAATGCAATAATATCTTGGTTGTGAAAATAATTTCATTAAACAGTTATATCACGAGGCTAAACATCTTGACTCATAGTTAAAACAAAAAGACAAGTATCTAAACTTCATTATAAGGGGGGAAAGAATCATTAAGCAAAGTGGTCATACAAATTAAGAAATAATCTTATTTGCAGAAAATTCCTATCCTGGAATTGTATTGTCCTAGTCTAATTATCATCTTAATGAAAACTCTAAAGTTTACTCACAGGTAGTAGAGGATATATCTATTAATTCAATCATTTTGGCAAAATTTTTTTAATAAGTTAAGTTCAGAGGGAAGTATCCACTTACCCTGCCTGTATGTGATCCAGCATTACTTTACATTATTTTTAGGGTTTGCCAGATGTTTGGTTAATAAAGATGAATTGCTTTTGGTATAAAAACTGTGAATCCATTTTCTAGGTATTAGGTTTAGTCAGAGAATAAACATAGTATTTCTATTTTTTAAAAGCTTATATCATCAGTCTAATCTCAGAAACATCCACCTGAAATTGATTTCAAAAGAATGGACCTACACACTGAGGCAGAGTATAGACATTTAGTTTGGTATAAGACAAGCCAGATCCCTTACTTCTTGGCAGCTTTTACTGCTAGACGTGCTGTGAGCTCATCTTTAACAATGAAGGCAGGGCAGTCTCTAGGCTTGGCTTTGACTCCATGTGGGGCATCAGGTTTCCACTCTGCCTCATCCTCTGTCTGGGTACTTCTGCTCTTGGAATCAAGTAAACTGGGTGACTCAGTGAACCAAGTACTGCATAGACTTAAGTGATTCCTTGACAACAAGCGAAAGAGTAGTTAACTCTGTGGGTTCACTAAAATTTAGTATCCCAGAACCACAGATTATTAAATGGCACTTGGTTGAACACCAAAAAAAAAAAAAAGAAAAATTACAAGTTTCTATATGTTCCCTACAGATGGGCAAGAGATTTTGCACTTTTACATTTTATATCCATTCTATCCATTGTTTTTGCTGTTGCTGCTGATATAAAGTGATTGCAGTTATGTTTTAGATCATTAATATTTGGAAGAGCCTAAATAATATCATTTTATATTAAATATATACAGAATAATATATAAAGGACACCTAAAATTGATGTTGAGAAAATCTACAGTAATATTTAAGAATTATGAAAGAGAAGCAGCTATTAAAACATATTAGAGCAATAATAACGTAAATAGCATGGGATTTGTGCAAATAAAAATGATCAGTAAAAAAGAATAGGTCATAAACCAATGTGAAGTGAATGTATGTCCAATAAATTATGCTGAAAAAGTTGGTTGAGGGAAAAAAAATTACATAACTTTTTCACGACTAGCATTGTTATTGCTTATACTTCATAAGTTTCACAGAAGTAATGTAACATATCATTTTAGTGTAATATTTGTTATTTCACAGTAGAGAATACATATATATTAATAATGACTAAGAAAACAAGTATATTTCTTGTGGGTAAGTCCCATGTGTTATACAGTTGATAATTCCAAGGTTTCTTGTATAACGTGCTGAACCCATAAGTTAGTGCCATCCAATATTTGTCTAACTGATTATCAGGCATTGAGATTATCTATCCAAATTTTCCAAGTACTATTGCAAAACAGAAGGTTTCTTGCAACCTACATGAGAGTTTGGGCAGATTACAAAAACAATGAATGAAAACTTAAGACTACTTGAAAAAATATAAAAGGAATCTAGTATTCCTCAGACCACCATTAAACAGGCTTTGCAAAAAGACAGTTAGAAAATGATAACTGTCAGCCTTTTTCTATATTTGTTTGGTGTGGTTTGGTTTCATGTTCTATTGCCTTTTCTTTTCTTGTCTTTTTTTTTTTTTTTTTTGGCTTCCAGTAAGTACCTATTTATAATACATGTAGCATATAGTTTTCCATAAGAAGTCTTCCTTGTGTTAATTTCTCTAATTTTGTTCAAATCCCATATCTAAATTTTGTTTTTGAATTTGCACTTTTATCATTATCACATTATGCTGACTTATCTTGGTGCATGTGTCTTTCAAATTGTCATGAATTTACATATGCATCCCTAGAATGAACAAACTGGCCAGAGTAGTTATATATGTAGGAAGAGAGAGACAAGAACTACAGTCCATAAAAGCAGCAAACGATAAATATTTACCTCAGGGGTAACATGCTTAAATTCAGGTGTACAGAAACATAACTTTATTTTGCTATAACTAATTCCACATACTTTGAGCCCTAATCCTGTTGAACTGCTAGGAAACTTTTACCTTCGTCTCCTCAGTAAAATTTCTGGTGGACATGCATAAGACAAAAGGGCAAAGAGGAGCTGAGGAAAGAAGGTTATGGAATGCTCGGGCTTTCTGAGGCAGGAGAGCATCTTTCTCGTCAGTCATCCACACAGCTCTTCCCCAAGATGTCTTTTCCTTCCTGTGTCTCCTGCCTGCCCTATCTGTGACAACTTTAGGGATCCTGGAATCCAGTCAGTATTTCACAATGTGCCAGAGGACCCAGAAGTTTATGAGAGGCTCTTTGTCATCACACTTAAGAAGCACAAAACCATTTCTTCTCTGGAGTGTTTCCACCTTTTCAGTGCACATGGCCCCTTTTGGGGAGATCCACTTACTTTTTAATTTTCACTGCCTACTATCTGTTTCTCTTCACACAAAATCCCAGACTCTTCTAACTTAGACAAAGTGGATTTGATAAAATAGGAAAATACTTCTCCTGATAATATCTTCCAAAGTTATCTCATCCCTAATCTCTGTTTCTCCAAAACGAAAAATAATGTGGCAAATTCACAACAATGGGAAAAAAGTCAACCCCAAATATCCTCACTGTTTGACATGTGAAGTATTTTCTTACACAGATTTACTAAAACAAATACATTTAAATTAGTTGCCAAAACTTTAAAATCTGGATTTCTAGCTTCTCCTAGAAATTTTAAAAGTTGGGATTCAGGAGACCCCCATTCCTGAATCACAAAAAACTTAGTGCTGAGTTACAACTTCTCACCTAAGAAGAAACTCACGTTCTCTATTTCATGTTCTCTAGTTGCCAGCACTCCTGAAAACTGAGGCGAGTTTTAGTTGCCCTTCATCAGGAAGCTTTCACTGCTGTTTCTCTTACACCTGCTCATTTCACTCTTTCATAGGACCTGTCTTGGCCTTTGTATGCATTTGCTTTTGCATATAAGACAAAGGACTTAAGTTTGGGGAGAAAAAACAGTAATTCTGGAAGGCTTTTTTCTGTCTTGTCATGTCCCTCCCTGGGAGCAATGAGTACAGACCAATTAGTTGTTTCTGAAACACCAGGGAAAAGATGGCATACTGGAGAAATAAAGGACATAGACTGATATCTCAAAAATATTATTCCATTACTGACTTGTCAAATTATTTAAATTATATCATAAACTTTAAAACCATTAATTCTGAATAAACCCCCTAAATGTAACACCAGCTTATCAAATCCATCAATATGTACATGATATGTATATAAGGTGTTAGATTTATGGATGGTGTTAAAGAGCCATCCATGAAATTCAACACCTTTAGAGATTTTATTTTAATGAAACTCAAATATAAGTAACTCAAAAGAAAACCAAATGACTTAAAATATGCATGTAAAATTTGAAATGGACAGTTTACCGGAAAGATTTGTGCAAGAGATGGCCAACAGAGAGTTTCAGCTGTTGTATCATGCTAGTTGAAGCAGTATTAAAACAAAACCAGAAGAATTTGTCTTTCAAAGAACCAGATCTAGTAGGTAAAAAATTGATTTCCTTGCAGGTGGATACCATAAACATTCTGAGGTTGTACTAATGCCTCTCAGAGTGCTATATGCATAGTAGGGCCTTGATATAGTTGGGGAAAAAAATGACTGCATGATAAATAAAAAAAAAAACAAAACATTAAAAGTATTTCTTTTTCTACAGTAAATATAATATGTCACATATATTGAATAAAAAATATGACTTACACAGATTATCTGTGGAAACAGAATTCATATTATTCAGACATAAAACAGAAGTTCTTCTACTTATAAAGACATTCATATAAATTTAATATTAGGAGATGGATTTCTAAACATGTTTCTAGACTGATACATGCTTCCTGAGTTGTCTTTGCACACGATAGTCTGCTTAGTGGAGAACTGGCTTACATCATATTCTTATTTCATTTTTTCCTCCTAGATGTTAATATTCCAATTGTACATATGAAGAAATTGGGTCTGAGTGGTTGAGAACATGATCCCAAACTCAGACTGAGTAAGTAACAGAGGTAGAAACTGAATTAGCATTTGTGCTTGAGACTGTACTCTGTGTTGGATAATCACACAGTTTGAATCTGGAGTACCATTATTTCTGATGTATGCATTTTTTTGTGGCTCACCTGTTCTTTATATACATGTGGAAGAAATAGAAATGTTTTCTATTTCATCTCCTTATTCCTTTCTTTCCTCAATCTTAGAGAAAAAGCAGTTTCTGTTCAGATAATATAAAGACAGAGACATTTTTTAAAACTACATGATCTATCAAAATTATGCTAAGAAATAGGTGGGCAGACAGTGATCTCTGCCCTTCAGTTTATAAATGAGTCCCAGAGAGAGTATGTGCTAATTCATTTGAATTTATTATTGTTTGTTTATAGCTCTTTCAAAAAAAAAATTAGACAGTTCATTGAAAGGATAAATGTAGCAATATAGACAAAACACAAGGAAAAAGGGAGAACTTGAATAAGATAAAATAAATAAACAAAGCAACATCACTAAAGCATTGTTTTTAACATTACATTGTATTAGAAGAAATGCAAGTAGATGGACAATTACAGTGGTATGTGATAAATCCAACAAAAATATTTATGGTGTAATGTGGTAGACATCAAGAAATATTTAATTCCATATGGGGGAATAAGTAGGTCTCCACAAGGAACATCTACATGAACAGGAATTAGAATGTCATAGTATGGGCTGTTACACATAGAGAATACGTATGTGTTGAAGACTTTACTCGCATTATTTATTGATGAGGAAAGCAGTAAAATGGTCAACTTATTTCCAAGGGCACTCAAGAAACAGGGTTTCCTACAGGCCATCAGAAATGACATTTTTATTTTTAAAAAGTGTCAAAATAAGATTATGAGCAGAGGTACAAAGTTAGAGATCCATTTCCACAATGGTGGTATAAGGAGCTCTGTGGACCTACTTGCTCTCCAGTCAAACAACCACAGCTTGCAAAGTTTGTTTAAAAAAATAAACAAAGTAAAAAAGCCATTTAAAATCTCTGAAATTGTTCTACGGGCATTTATGAAGAAAATTTATTCAAGAAAATTATTTATTCAAGAAAATCTACTAAATCTCACTAAGAACAGTGAGAATCTATGGCACTTGGGTCATGACTCACTCCCTCCCCCACTCCACACACACAGCTCAATGTGATGGAAACTCCATTCTGGGCAGTTAACACCAAAACAATGGGATTCTTCTACCACCAGCCCTCAGTCAAGGGCTACAATATCGCCCTGGAGGGGCAAGCTTCCAGTATTTCTCATACCTCCCCATACACAACTCCATGTTGCAGAAGTTAAATTTCAGGTAAGTACAGCTGAGAGACTGGGGTCTCCATTTACTTATCCAGCCCTCACTGGTAGATGGACGCTTGAGGCTAGGAATAGCAGGCAGAGAATATTGGTCCTCCAATCACCTTCACTCCAGAAAACTCACGGTGCAGAGGTTCCATGCCAGATGAGGCAAGCCAAGAAGACCAGAGGCTACTGTCCCTGTCTAGCACGCTACTCATAAACCAGGGGTGTTACTCCAAGAGAAGTAAGCCTCTGTCTTTGCCCCCAACTCCAGAACCATGGCTTAAAGATTTTACACAAGAAGAAAGGCAAGCCATAAGAACAGAGAGATCCAAAGCTCTTCCCAAAGGAAATGACTTTATTTAGAACAGAGCATAGGGAAATTTACAACTAAAACTTGAAGACAATGGAGAGTCTGGCAGTATGCAATTAAAAGGAGGCTTGCAGCTCCCTTAAAACAACAAGCTAAACCGTAAGTCAGCTAGCTTATAAGTGAGAACTAAGCAAAGAGCTAAAAAGAATCCTCATGAAGTCAGAACAAGCCTAAAAAACTGGCCTCAAAACATTTTCCTACAAAGGGCCTTGTATTTAATTGAATCAGACTATGGAACAATTTTTGCTCTGGGTCATCGTCAAAGACAATAGAGCAATCATCTAACAGTTTGTGGAGCCTAATATCTGGGTGTGATACCAATAGAGGCAGACAGCTGAACAGAGAAACCAGGAAGGAGATAGTTAAAGAAAGCCCTGCTAAAACCACTTTCAAACCAGAGTGACTATGT
Organism: Neophocaena asiaeorientalis asiaeorientalis; assembly: GCF_003031525.2. Classification (NCBI taxonomy): domain Eukaryota; kingdom Metazoa; phylum Chordata; class Mammalia; order Artiodactyla; family Phocoenidae; genus Neophocaena; species Neophocaena asiaeorientalis. The sequence goes on from NW_020174703.1 coordinate 68,613, forward strand.
ACATGCCCAAGGAAGTGCCCTCTTAGGAGTAATATCGGACTTTACATGGAGAGAGAAATAGACTTTACTAAATTAGTCTAGCCAAGTCACTAAACAATTAAGCAAACAGCAATAAGTCTTCGAAAGGAGAGGGAATCAGTATCCAGAGTTGCTACAACTCATGATCTAAAATATTCCGTTTTTAACAACAAAAAAATGAGATATACAAAGAAACAGCAGTGTGACCTACACACAGGGAAAAATAGCACTGAGAAGACCCAAATGGTGGACTTAGACAAAAACGTTAAAACACTTATTGCAAATGTGTTCAAGGAATGAAAGGAAACCATGTTTTAAAAATAATAGGAAGTTAGGATGTAAATATCTCATTAAATAAAAAATATCAATAAACACAATGTTATGTTCTTCATGGCAATAAAGTATATCATTTTGGGTTATCTTTTCTGCTAGAGCACTACATGATAGTGACATTCAGTAATAATTTGATGCATGTGGGAATAATTGAATGAATGAATGAATGAGCAAATGAATTTAAATGGAATCTCTAATACATGGATTTGGTCAATAATTGCATATAGGGGATGAAAGAGTCTAGAGAGCTAAGAGGTCACTCAGATGATCAGGAAGACATTCACTAGATAAGATAATAAACACAAGAGGAAGAACTAATGTGAGGATAAATATTACAAGTTCCATTTTGACCATGCCCCGAGTGTAAGTGACTGTGGAAACTATGAATCAAGAAGTCCAATAGGATATTAGATATACAAGTCTGGATTTAGGAAAAGAAAAGGGCTCTAGTTAAAGACTGGATTACTATTGCTTACAGGTAACAGTTCAAGTCATGGAAGTGAATTTGGTCACTTAGGAAGATGTTGATAAAGGAGAAGACAAAAAAGTTCAGTATGGAATCCTGGAGAATGCCAAAATTTAAGTGGTAATTAGAGATAAAAATGTGTAGGAAGAAGTAAAAGAAAAAAAAAAACCCAGAGAGATACTAAAGAAACCAGGAGTCAGTCTTCATTTATTGTCACAACAAAAAATGCCAAGCATTATGCTAAAATATTTGGTAATCAAGCAGGAATAAGATATGATTCCTATTAGAACACATGGCAGGAAACACCCAAAATGAGTCTGAAAGGCTTAATTGTTGAGTGATGGTTTAGAGTACACAGTAAGGCTGTGCATGACTCTTCTGACTCAACTGTCTCTTTCCCACAATCATTCACAGTGCTTCTCAGTTCCACCCACCTGTGAGTCCTGATTCTGAGAAGGAGAAGCCAGTGGTAAAGTAAGAGAACTAGGGTCCCCGAATATCTGCTGTGGAATCTTCCCCTGAAAGGCTGGATACTAGAAAGCAACAGTGTTGAAACAGTATAGGCCTTGAGAAACAACAGCGACCGCAATAGGAAGCAAGGTGACTCCCCAGGGAGTCCCAATGTCCAGTCGTGGCCAGCACTTCTGATTAGGCACCCTGAGGCCCACTGCAGCAGGATGTGAAGGGCCTCAGGAGACCTCGGGGAAGTGTATCAGAGCCATGGCAACAAGCAGGTTATATGAAATATGGTCCACAGAGCAGCTCTCATGCAGGGAGCTGTGCTGGGGCCCTGCCACTTGACAAGTGGATTCTGAGTTCTACTCATCTTTGTAGCTCAGGACCAGCTCAAGTGTTAAAATAATTTCCCAGTTCCATATATTTCATGGGAATTAAAGTGGATATTTAGGTTACTATTTGGAAATATTTTTAAAAAGTAAAAATCTCATATTTGTAAGAAGTATGGAGTCATATCTCTTTGTTTGCAAACACCCTAATCAGTCTTATTTGTATTATGTTGTCTACTTGTTGGTAATATAAGGTCACGACTTACTCTATTTTATCACATGCATTATTCTTACATACTTTGCTTTATTTGTTTTTATAACTTTCAGTACCTGAAAATAGTAGATGCTTACTGTATAGTCTCTAAATTATTTAAAAACTTTTGCTCTGTTCTTATTTGTGGGAAATAGCCAAGAGTATCCAAAATGGCATTCCACTTCGTGATTGACTGGAAACACACTGAGAAACATTCCACTAAGATGCTGGGGAGAGAGCTGATATAAATTCAAACCTGAAATTGTATTATTCAACTGAAAATCAGAGCAGAATGAAATGAAAAATAACTCAGAATAACTGAATTGCTGACTTTAATTACTAAGCTAAGTTTTACTTTTTAATGTCTACATGTACGCATTCACTAGGGAGTATTCTGGTTATTATCAAAAAGTCTGTCAGCGAGAGATCAATATACAAATTGTAACACATAGGAACATTATGTGAATTTGTGTCACTGCCTGGAGAACTTCAGGTTTATAAAAAGCAATGAATGAATTACACAGATACATAAATATGCTCCTGCATTTTCATCTGTGACAGATATACTCTTACTGGAATGTAGTCTTAAAACTATACCACCTTGGGTTATGAGCTCATTAGAGCTCTCAAGCTCAGCAGGGTCAAATCTGGCTAATGTTTGGGAGGATGACCCCCAAGGAAAATCCAGGTGCAAGAGGATATAATGTTAGTAATTCAATAGATGATATGGTTCCCTTTAAGTCACTAATGAGCAATTTCCCCTCAAGGCCGTTATCAGACACCATGCTACCGGATGTTTCTTCTTAAAGATTTAATATATGTGGACATTTAAGATCTCATGCATTTTTTCCTATCTTCTTTATTATCGTGATAATTATTCTGTGTTAAACATTTTTTCAATATTTTTATTGAGATAAAATACACATAACATACAATTTACTATCTTAACCTTTTAAAGTATTATAGTGATATTAAATGCATTTATATTGTTATGCAACCATCAATACCATCCACCTTCAGAACTTTTCATCTTGCAAAACTGAAACTCTATGCCCATTAAGCAATAACTCCCCATTCTCCCTCCTCCCAGCCCCTGGCAACCAACATTCGACAATGATGGTTGCCAGTCTCTATGATTTTGATTACTCTAGGTATCTCATATTAGTTGAATTACACAGTATTTACCTTTTAATGATTAGCTTACTTCACATAGCATAATGTCCTCAAGTTTCATCCATGTTGTAGCATATGTCAGAATTTTGGACTATTTTCTTGATCTTTCAAAAGAACCTAACAGAGTGGGATTGAGTGAAGAAGGCTGATTAGTCATCATGGTTAATTTTATGTGTCAACTTGACTGGACCATGTGAAGTCAAGATATTTGGTTAAACACTATCCTGAGTGGGTCTGTGTGAAGGTGTTTCTGGATGAGATTAACATTTGAATCAGTAGACTGAGTAAATCAGATGGCCCTTCCCAATGTGGGTGGGAGGGCCTCATCCAATCCTGTGAAGGCCTGAATAGAACTAAAAGGCTGAGTAAGGGATAATTCGCTTTCTCTGCTTGATTGTCTGTTAGCTGAGACATTGGTCATTTCCTGCCTTTGGACTCAGAGTTGGAATGGAATTTATACCATCAGCTCTGCTGGTTCTCAGGCCTTTGTACTCAGACTAAAACCTACCACTGACTCTCCTGGGTCTCTGGGTCTCCAGCCTGATGACTGTAGATCTTGGGACGTCTCAGTCTCCATAGTTGTGTGATCCAATTCATTCATTATATGAAACATTGGTTACAATATTGGTTCTGTTTCTCTGGAGTACCCTGACTAATACACATAGTATATCTACCTTTGCATGCCCAATTCTATGAGTTCTTTTATTCCTTTTTATACTATCTGCCTCATAATTTTGACATTTCTACTTGATTTGCTGTGGGCCATTACTTTCTACAAGTTTCTGAAAGACATCTTAGCAGCATGTTAGCAGTGTCTCCCACAATAATTACCAGGGAGCTTACTATTTCTTAGGAGAAAATACCTTAAGATAAATATTCCCTTATTAAACCATATGTTCTACCCCATCAATCCTGCAACCTTAGAATCCAGTCCCATGAATACTTCCCTAATTTTGCCTATGCATATTGGCTAGGTCTGACAGTTTTTTTGGGTTTAGTCCCTTTTTCTCTTAGTAGGTTCACATTTCCTTGGTCTGTTTATGCTATGATTTGATCTACTTATTGATATGGTATCAGGAAGGTAGGTGAGTATAGGTCTTGAAGAGGAAACATGGTGCATATTTTCCTTAAGCGAGAGGCATACTAGTCTTTAACAAGGAGGACTGGGCCCTGTTTGCAGAGTTTTGAGGGACATGGAATATAAAATACACAGTTTTTGTTTTTGGCCTCCTTTGAATTGGATGTTCCCTGAGTATCCTTAGGATGTCAACTCTTCCCAATCAAAGCCTTGACCGTGGCAAAACAGACTTGAGAAGTTGTGAATTCAAATCTCTCTGTGTGCATCTCTATTACTTTTATTATTAATTCTTAAGCCTGGATCTCAGTTTTTTCTGCCCTCTAGGTGCATGCAAGAGATAAAGGACTTTTTAAAAATGTTGCTAAGGAAGCCCGCTCAGATTCGCACTTCACCTTCATTTGGTGATCAGGCACCCTCAGCTTTTCATTCACTGTATTTTTCCAATACAGCAATGGTATTCAGCAAAGTCCATCTGATTCCACTGTTGTTATAATTAACACTTTCCCCCAAACCCTCACTTTCCTGAAATACTGTGCCTACCACTGAATTCTTTTATAGTGGTAGTCCATCCTTATGGACTATCAGTAAAACTTTAACAATTGCTTTGGTACAAACTACAGAGGATATTAGTGTTTCATCTACTACCAGTGAAAAGGTGTTCATTACCAACTTACCAGTGAGTGGCCCAAATCCAGAGTCTCATTTTTGAGTTTGCTTCTGTTAGACCAATCTAGCACTGATTGCCTTGGGTCAGGTTTCCTGGGAAATAGATTCTGAAACAAACATATGCAAGCAAAGCCTTTAATGGGAGTATCATTGGTATCAATAATTCAGGAGGAGTGAAGAAAGGAACTGGTATATGGTCACAAAAAAAGGCCTCAGTCAATTTTGTGGATGTCCCTTCTGAGTTGTACCCCTACAGACAAATAAGTCAGGGCTTTAAATCCCTATATCTACTAGTTCAGGGGTCAGCAAACTTCTTCTTTAAAGACCAGGTAATAAATATTTTTGGCTTTGTGGGTAACATTCATTCTCTGTCACATCTTCTATTTCTCCTCCTCCTTCTCCTTATCTTCTTCTTCCTCTTGCTCCTTTATTAAGACCCATTAAAAATATAAAAACCACTTTTATCTTCTGTACCCTATAAAAATGGACTGCAGGCCAGATTTGGTCTGCAGGCCATACTTTGCTGACCTCTAAAGAGTTAACAAATGTGTGCTTCCTTCATGAAGGGGATGTGAGCTTAGGCTAGGTGGTTCTCTTGGACCTGAAGAAATTCCTAGAGAAAGATCCATCTTCGTGTGTCAACATGCAACACATGTAGAAACTAAGGGTAATAAGTGACTCATTCCCAAGAGGGGAATCTTGGTGGCACACCACTACATATACTATTATTTTAGTATGCTATTATTTTAGTTATATTTTAGCAGGTGACTCAGCCAGTAAACATAAACATAATAAATAAGCAAGTAAATCAATAAATAGTATATTATAAAGTTATAAGTGCTCTGGAAAAAAAGTAGATTAAGATAAGGAGGATCAGAGAGGGGAGATGCATTTCACTTAAAGTAGTTGGGTAAGCCTCATTAGGATGTTTAAATATGTCTTTTTATGGAGATACAATAAAATCAACACTTCACATCCATAGTTTGATGTGTTTTGACAAATATATGCAGTTGTATAAATATCATCACAATTAAGATATAAAGCACATCCATTACTCACCCCCAAATCTCCTTATGTCTCTTTGTAGTCAGTCCCCTTTGCTATCTAAACTCTTGGCAAACACTGTTCCGTTTTCTATCCCTACAGTTTTGTCTTTTCCAGAAAGTCATATAAATGGAATCATGCAGTATTTATGTTTTCTCTTCTTCCACTTAATATATGCTTTTGAGATTCATCCATGCTGTTGCATGTATTAAAGATCCATTCTTTTTTTTGTCTGCACTGAGTCTTCGTTGCTGCACGTGGGCTTTCTCTAGTTGCAGCGAGTGGGGGTTACTCTTCATTGTGGTGCATGGGCTTCTCATTGCGGTGGCTTCTCTTGTGGAGCACGGGCTCTAGGCATGCAGGCTTCAGCAGTTGCAGCACGCGGGCTCAGTAGTGTGGTGTGCAGGCTCAGTAGTTGTGGCGCACGGGCTCAGTTGCTCTGCGGCATGTGGGATCTTCCCAGACCAGGGCTCGAACCCATGTCCCCTGAATAGGCAGGCAGATTCTCAACCACTGTGCCACCAGGGAAGCCCAAGATCCATTCTTTTTTAATAGCTGAATAATATCTCATTAAATGGATATAGCACAATTTGTTTATCCATTCACCAGTTGATGGATATTTGGGTTGTATCCAGTTTTTTCTTTCTCCTTATGTTTTTTTCTATAAAGAATAAAGCTGATATGACTATTTACATGCAGGTCTTTATGTGAACACGTTTCCATTTCTTTGGGCAAATTAATTAGGGATGGCATGAAAGAGATATAAGACAAATGTTTATAGTTATAGAAAACTGCCAAAATATTTTCCAAAGTGACTATCCAATTTTGCATTCCCAGCAATGACATATTAGATTTCCAGTTGCTCCAAATTCTGAGCATCTTTAGGTATTGTCAATTTTATCTTAGCCATTTGAGTACTTGCATAGAGATATCTCAGTTATTGCTTTGTTTGCATTTTTCTGATGACTAAAGAGGTTGAGCATATTCTTATATGTTTTTTAACCACTTGCATATCTTCCTTGGTAAAGTATTCAAATACTTTGCCCATTTAATAATTGTCTTCCTGTCTTTTTATTATCAGGCTGTAAAAGTATTTTATATATTTCAGGTGCAAATCTGGCATCAGATATGTGTTCTGCAAATATTTTTCCAGTCTGTGACTTGTATTTTTCCTCTACCTGACAGTGACTTTTGAAAGAGAGAAGTTTTAACATTGATAAAGACCAATTTATATATATTTTTTCTTTTATGGTTCATGCTTCTTTTTTGTCTTATCTAGGAAATTTTTGCTTAATGCAAATTCACAAAGATTTTCATCTATTTTTTTTCCTTTAGAAGTTTTACAGGTATAGCTCTTCCATTTCTGTCCTCAGTTAATATCAAGTTAGTTTTACATGTGAACATCTAATTTTTCCAGTGACATTTATTGAAGAGACTAGCCTATTTTAGAGCCTTTATAAAATAAAAGTTTGGTTCTATTACTAATTTTCTCTTTAATTGATCTATACACCTTTATGTCTTGATTACTGTTTCTAACCATGTGAGTTTAGAGCATTTGAATGTGTGGGATTGGGAGGATAGTATGGATACTAATAAGAAGATACAGTATTTTATTTTAAAGCAACATGATAGGACTTACTTCTTGTGCCATATCATCTGCTAAATATAAAGCAATGAAATATAGTTAATAAAGGTTCCAGGTAACATCAAGGATTTTAAACATGTACCTGACTATTATTAGCAAACTATCTTTGCCTCAATCCAAAATGAAAGCACATTATTTCTAGGTAATAGAAAATCTAAACCCAAGTAAACTTGGCGTGATGAATAAAAAAAAAAAAGAAAGAAAGCATTGCATATTGATGCTTTCTTACATCCATGCCTCAATTGCTTACTAAAATCCAGACATTCACTTTATCATGTTTGAAGAGAGAACTCTAAAGATCACCTTTGTCCTCAAGGTTTTCAAGATGGTAAAGAAATATATATATATATACATGATCACAGAATTCTGTGGTGAGTACTATGAGCGTGTAATCTTTGCATTAATTCAGGAGGGTTTTCCAGAGAAAAAATGCTAGCACTAAATTTTGGAGATTGAATAGAATTTTTCCGATAAATTATTGGATTGAATTCTATTTGGTGAGAATGAAGAATTTATGTGAATTGGGTTTTTTTTTTTCTTTTCTGATGCCTTGAAAAGTCTTCTTTTAATTCCTGTCACTCCCAAAGTACATACTGAAGACAAAGATAAGTCAAATGCTTTTCTCAATAATTTCTTAAAAATAAAATGTTCTTTTCCCTTTAAATGTATGAACCACTTGCCAAGCAATTATTTATCTTCATTTTAGAGATAAGAAATAGAAGAATGATACCTACTCACCCTGGTGTCTAATAAATATTCAAACCAGGTTCTATCTGGTTAATTATTTTATCAGAGGGTATTTCAGAAGCTCAAAAATGTGAATGCATTCTCCAGTGTGGGTAACCACCTCTTGAGCCATAATTTATACTTTGGTAGGTTCTGAATGCCTTTGGATGACAATGATGATGATATAATGCAAGGGAGCTATGATTTATCACAAATGATACACACAACAAACTACTGAAGAAGCACAGAGTAAGTAGTAAAGGATCTCTGGATCCCTCGCTCATTACATTGAGTCTTAAATATTGTTTCTGTTTTCCCTCCTAGTCTATCACTGCCACTTGATAAATTATTTAAATGGAAGGGATTTGATATAATATTAAAAATCTAGTTCTTTAAGTTATTAAATTAAATGAACTATAAGTTAATTTTAACCATAAAGTCTTTTTTGCAAAATAACCATTGCTTTAACTATAGGATTAAAGCACTATACTCTTTATAAAAGAAAGAACTTTTTCTTTCTGCAAAAGTTTAAATATGAGATTTAGAAAAAACTCATTTGTTGTTATCACTGTGTCCAAAAATTAATATGGGTAATAGAAAAGTATTTTTAATATTTAATAAACATTTTAAAAGCTAGCATTTATTTGTACTAAAGCTGCAGGTGATGTGAATTATCTAATTTCCATATATTTAATGAATTGTTTCCAATTCAGAAGTTTTGGTTTGAAACTTTCAAATTTGGTTTGAAATTGTAATTACTTAAAATGATGAGACATTCTTAGGAAGACAAATGACAAAAGAATACCTTGGGAATAACAGTTTGGAGATCACTGACACAAGGCACTGCAACACCTTAACTGGGGCTGAAACATCTATAATATTGGATAGTATCTAGTTCCTTATGTTTTGAATCACATGTATGTGCAAGAATATTTATTTGTCTTGCCTAAACAAGTATTGAAATTTCCACATCTACTTTCCAAAAGAAAATTGAAATTCCCATGAGAATTTAAAGGTTTAATAAGCTATATGATACAGTTATTTTTCAACTTAGAGTTAGTTATTTTTCAACTTTTTAATTTCAAAGCCCAAGCATATTCTTAGTGGTACAAGACACTAGAAGTGATATAAGAAGAAAATCCTAGAAGACTTTGAAGCTGGTATCTGGCCAATAGCTACATTACATCAACATTTATACTAGAGTTTATTTTCTTCTCTCAAAAAGCTTCCATATACAGTCCTCTGAACAATACATGTTGGTAATATAGGGTATGTAGACTAAAAGAGCTCCAGAATAGGAGCAGAAAGAATTAATTTTGAGTACCCACTATATGCCCACAACTTACACATAAACCTCACAATAACCCTAGGGATTGGCGTTATTTTATACTACAGACATAAAAAGCACACGGAGATTAAATCACTTGTCTAGTTTCATATAGCTGGTATACGGCAGAATCAAGACTCACACCTAGATACATATAAACCAAAATCTTATGTTCTTTTCTCTATAATGTAAACACTCAAAAGAACCTAAAAATATAGTAAACTCCATTTCTTTTTAGAATACAGGCATACCTCATTTTATTGCACTTTGCTTTATTATGCTTCGAGATATTGTGATGCAGGTTTAGCAACCCTGCACTGAGCAAGTCTATTGGTGTCATTTTTCCAACAGCATTTGCTCACTTCATGTCTCTGTGTCACGTTTTGGTAATTCTTGCAATATTCAAATTTTTTCATTATTATATTTGTTATGGTGACCTGTGATTAGTGATCTTTGACGCTAGTACTGTAATTGTGTTGGGGTGCCACATACCATACTCCTATAAGATAGTGAGCTTAAGCAGTAAATGTGCATGTTCTGACTGCTCCACCAAGGCCGTTTCCCATCTCTCTCCCTCTCTTCAGGCCTCCCTATTCCCCAAGACACAAAAATATTGACATTAGGCCAATTAATAACCCAGCAATGACTCCTAAATGTTCAAGTGAAAGGAAGAGTCAATCAATATGGTAAACTTCCTTGTTGTCTTATTTTAAGAAATTTCCACAGCCATCCCAACCTTCAACAACCACCACTCTGAACAGTCAGCAGCATCAATATGGAGGCAAGACCCTCCACCAGCAAAAAGATTACTACTCACTGAAGGCTCAGATGATGGTCAACATTGCTTAGTGATAAAGTATCTTTTAATTAAGGTATGCACACTGTTTTTTAAGACATAATGCTATTGCACATTTAATAAACTACAGGATAGTGTAAACATAACTCTTATATGCACTGGGAACCAAAACAATTGTGTGACTCGCTTTATTGTGATATTCACTTTACTATGGTGGTCTGGAACCAAACCCACAATATCTCCAAGGTACCCCCTGTATATAAGAGCATAGAAGCCCTAAGAGGGAAGTAACTTTTAAAAATATGATCCTAAACAAAGATGGAGTAAATGCACTTCTTCCTATTTCTCCCCCTAAGTGCAGCTAAAACCCTGTACATGATACATTAACTACACATAAGAAGGCTCTGAAAGGTAGAGAGAAGAAAGCAGACCATCAAGGGAAGTTAGGGCCCAAGGAAAGACATGGCAGTGAGTTCCCTGGGTTTTCCTTTTGCTTTATATATCACAAACTGAGCACTGAAGAAGTTGGCGATTTGAAAACACCAACGAGCATAGGGGGGAAAAAGCCAGAGTGAAAGCCTGTTCTCTATAGCCAAAGGACCAGGAAAAGGGCAGGAAGGCAAGACAGAATATGTTCGGATTGTAACTGCTCTACTTTAGGCAACCATGGCTCCAGGCACAGTGGCTCCACCCCTACCCTCATCAGCAAAGGCTGAGTGGGGAGCCTAAACTTCCAACCTTATCTAGCCATAGCAAGGTATTTTGTTTTTCCCACAGAGAGGTGGTGTCAGAAGACGCTAGTGAGAGTTCAGGATTCCCATCACTACTCAGCAGTATTGTGCGCCCCTGCCCCTCTCAGTAAAAATATCACAGGAGCAGTAGTGGGAAGCTGCAAATTTCATCACATTCCAGCAGTAACAAACTTTCTCGTCAAGTGAGGGAAAGTAACAAGGTGCTCCTCACCCTCACAGCCAGGGTGGATGCCTAGTAAAGATCCTGAACTCCCACCCATGTCTAGCAGTAATGAGGCATCCTTCTCCTCTATTCTAGGGTATCAACAAAACTTGAGTGGGGAACCTAGACTTCTACCACTACCTGGCAGTAACAAGGCAGCTTTTCTTCTCCCACAACCATCTTGGAGGAGACTTGATAAAAGAGAGGATTTAAAATAGATCCAGAGTGTCCTAATATGACATATAAAATGCACCAGATAATAGGGAAAATCACCCATTGTACCAAGAACCAGAAAAATCTCAAGTTGAATCAGAAAAGACAATCAACAGACACCAAAACTGAAGTGATACTAATGTTGGAATTATCTAACAAAGTTTTCAAAGCATCTTTATAAAAACACTTCAGCCAGAAATTACAAACATGCTTGAAACAAAATTTTTTTAAGTCTTAACAAAGAAATAAAGATACAAAGAAGAACTGCATGGAAATTTTAGAACTGAATATAAAATAACGGAAATAAAAATTCAATGTATATGCTCAACAATAGAATGGAAAGAACAGAATAAAGAATCAGTGAAGTTAAAGATTAAACAATAGAAATTACCAAGTCTGAACAAAACAGAAAAAACTGAAATGATCCTCGGGGGACTATTATAGTCCTATGGAACTATAATAAAAGATTTAAAATACATGTCGTCAGAATCTCAGGAAAAAAGAAAGAAGGTGGTGCTGAAAAAGTATTTAAAGAAATAATGGGGGCTTCCCTGGTGGTGCAGTGGTTAAGAATCTGCCTGCCAATGCAGGAGACATGGGTTCAAGCCCTGGTCTGGGAAGATCCCACATGCGCAGAGCAACTAAGCCCATGCACCACAACTACTGAGCCTGCACTCTAGAGCCCACGAGCCACAACTACTGAGCCCATGTGTCACAACTACTGAAGCCCACACGCCTAGAGCCCATGCTCTGCAACAAGAGAAGCCACTGCCGTGAGAAGCCCGTGCACCGCAATGAAGAGTAGCCCCCGCTCACCACAACTAGAGAAAGCCCACGCACAGCAATGAAGACTCAATGCGGCCAAAAATAAATAAATAAAACTTTGAAAAAGAAATAATGGCTAAAAATCTCCCAAATTTGGCAAACAAATCATAAACCTATAGATTAAAAAAGGTAAGCAAACCCGAAATAAGATAAACCCAAATATATCTATGCCAAGACCCATAAGAATCAAACTTGTGAAAATGAAAGAACAGGAAAACAAAGCCTTGAAAGGAACAAGAGAGAAATTAAACCTCACTATTAAGAAAAGTGATCCAAATAACAGTGGATTTCTGATCAAAAACTAAAAAGAAGTGGTGTATCATTTTTCAGGTGATGAAAGCAAAAAACAGTCATCCCAGAATCGTATACCTTGCAAAATTATCCATTAGGAATGAAGTACAAATTAAAACATTCAGACAAAGGAAAACTAAAAGGAGTTTGTCACTGGAAGACCTATCCTAAGTGAATGGCTTAAGGAAATTCCTAAAACAGAAAGAAAATGATAAAAGAAGGAACCTTGGAATATTAGGAATGAAAAAATAACAATAAAAAGAGTAAAAATATGGGTAAATACAATGGACTTTCATCTCTTGAATTTCTTAAATTATGTTTGATAACTTGAAGGAAAAGTTATAACATTTTTCTGATGTGCTTCTCAAGGTATAGAAAGGAAGTATTTAAGAAAATTTATATTATAAATGGGCAAAGAAAAAGATTTTTAAGGGAAGTAAGTTTTATATAGCTCACTCTAATTGGTAAAATGTCTACATCAAAATGTCTACCCTATGATAAATTATATATGTAAATGTAATACCTAGAATAACCACTAAAAATCAATACAAAGAATTCTAAAAAATGTTCAAGGCACTAATTATACACACAACTCCTTGGGTTGATTTCAAGGATGTAGAATGAAAAAAGTCAGTCTCAAAGGTCACATGCTATTTGATTTGACTTGATTTGATTTATACAGCATTTCTGAAATGACAAAATTATACAACTGGATAACAAATTAGTATTTTCTAGGAGCTAGGAATGGTGGGGGAGAAAGTGTGGATACTCCTATGTAACATGAAAGGAATGTTCCTGATCATGCAATAATTCTGTATCTCGATTGTAGTGGCAGTTATATGATTCTACACATGATAAAATGACACAGCACTATAAGTACACATTTTTTCAATATCACTTTCATTGTTTTGATACTACACTATAGCTGCATAAGATAAAAGCTTTGGAGAAAACTGGGTGAAAGATACATAATATCCATCCATAATATCTTGGCAATTTCTTGGAATTTATATTTCAATAAACATTAAAAAATACATAGATAATGGCTGAATTTGTTTGAGTGTAGGTTAAAAAAATTCCTTGATAGTAACAATAAAATGCAGAGGTTAAGAGTCAGAATACTGGGAACCAGGGTAGCCATATTTTCTGGGAGATTCCTCATCCATTCGATAAATGTATGTCTAATAGATAATATAGATAACAAGGAAACTTAATTAGGCCATCAGGATATGAACTCTATATTGAGATACTAGCCAGTCTAGGACGAAGAACACATTTATTACATGGCAAATATTTTTGAAAAAGTTGTAGACTTTGTTTTCATTCTTGAAAAGTAAACATCAATTCTTATTTTATGAACTTTTCAACAGAAATACTTGGTAAAGTGACACTTATAAAATTTATGGGGCTTCCCTGGTGGCACAGTGGTTGAGAGTCCACCTGCCGGTGCAGGGTACACAGGTTCATGCCCCAGTCTGGGAAGATCCCACATGCTGTGGAGCAGCTGGGCCTGTGAGCCATGGCCGCTGAGCCTGTGCGTCCGGAGCCTGTGCTCCATAATGGGAGAGGCCACAGCAGTGAGAGGCCCACGTACCACAAAAAAAAATTATGACTTTCACTACATTGTCTCCTCAGTAGTGTGACCAATCTCAAAAGGAATACACTGGACAATTTTTAGGCTCTTCTGACTTGCTATTACATCTAATGATGATTCGCATGAATCATCAGAGTGCCTAAGTTTGGGAGGTGAACATTTCACACACCTTTTTAATAATACAAGACAAAAAATAGTAAAAAAAAAAAAAAAAAAGAAAGAAAGAAAGAAAGATAGTATTCTGTAAAAAGGCAACTAAGGCTATGGAATGCACTTGAAACTCTTTAAAAATATTTTTGTCTTCTGGGAACCCTCCTACACTGTTGATGGGAATGTAAATTGGTACAGCCATGATGGAGTATGGAGGTTCCTTAAAAAACTAAAAATAGAGCTACCATATGATCTAGCAATCCCACTCCCAGGCATATATCCAGAGAAAACCATAATTTGAAAAGATATATGTACCCCAATGTTCACTGCAGCACAACATACAATAGACAGGACATGGAAGCAGCCTTAATGTCCATAGATGGAGGAATGGATAAAGAAGATGTGGTACAATGGAATATTACTCAGCCATAAAAAAGAACGAAGAGGGGGGACCTTCAACATGGAGGAGGAGTAAGACGTGGAGATCACCTTCCTCCCCACAAATACATCAAAAATATATCTACATGTGGAACAGCTCCTACAAAACACCTACTGAACGCTGGCAGAAGACCTCAGACTTCCCAAAAGGCAAGAAACTCCTCATATACCTGGGTGGGGCAAAAGAAAAAGGAAAAACAGAGACAAAGAATAGGGACGGGACCTGCACCTCTAAGAGGGAGCTGTGAAGGAGGAAAAGTTTCCACACACTAGGAAACCCCTTCACTGGTGGAGACGGGGGGTGCGGGGGTGAAGCTTTGGAGCCACAGAGGAGAGTGCAGCAACAGAGGTGCAGAGGGCAAAGCAGAGAGATTCCCGCAAGAGGATCAGTGTCGACAGCACTCACCAGCCTGAGAGGCTTGTCTACTAACCCGCTGGGGCGGGTGGGGGCTAGGAGCTGAGGCTCTGGCTTCAGAGGTCAGATCCCAGGGAGAGGACTGGGGTTGGCTCTGTGAACACACCCTGAAGGAAGCTAGTGTGCCACAGCTAGCCGGGAGGAGTCCAAGAAAAAGTCTGGAACTGCCTAAGAGGGAAGAGACCATTGTTTTGGGGTGCACAAGGAGAGGGGATTCAGAGCACTGCCTAAATGAGCTCCAGAGAGGGATGCCAGCTGTGGCTATCAGAGATGGGCATGAAATGCTAATGCTGCTGCTGCAGCCATTAAGAAGCCTGTGTGCAAGCACAGGTCACTATCCACACCTCCCCTCCCAGGAGCCTGTGCAGTCTGCCACTGCCAGGGTCCCGTGATCCAGGGACAACTTCCCCGAGAGAACATATGGTGCACCTCAGGCTGTTGCAATATCACGCCGGCCTCTGCCACCATAGGCTGGCCGCACATTCTGTACCCCTCCCTCCCCCAGGCCTGAGTGAGCCAGAGTCCCCTAATCAGCTGCTACTTTAACCCCATCCTGTCTGGCTGGGGAACAGATGCCCTCAGGTGACCTACATGCAGAGGCGGGGCCAAATCCAAAGCTGAACCCCGGGAGCTGTGCTAACAAAGAAGAGAAAGGGAAATTTCTACCAGCGGCCTCAGGAGCAGTGGATTAAATCCCCACAATCAACTTCATGTACCCTGCATCTGTGGAATAACTGAATAGACAACAAGTCACCCCAAAATTGAGGCGGTGGACTTTGGGAGCAACTGTAGAGTTGGGGTGTGCCTTCTGCATCTAATTTGTTTCTGGTTTTATGTTTATCTTAGTTTAGTATTTAGAGCTTATTATAATTGGTAGATTTGTTCATTGATTTGGTAGCTCTCTTAGTTTTTTTTTTTATATATACATAATTTTTTTCCTTTTTTTCTTTTTGTGAGTGTATATGTGTATGCTACTTTAAGTGATTTTGTCTGTATAGCTTTGCTTTTACTATCTGTCCTAGGGTTCTGTCTGTTGGTTTTTTGCTTTTGTTTTTTTTATATAGTTTTTAGGGCGTGTTATAATTGGTGGATTTGTTTTTTGGTTTGGTTGGTTTCTTCCTTTTTCTTCGTTTTTAAAAATTTTTTATTTTTAATAATTTTATTTTTCATTTTAATACATTATTTTATTTTATTCTGTCTTTCTTTTTTTTCTCCCTTTTCTTCTGAGGTGTGTGGCTGACAGGGTCTTGGTGCTCTGGCTGGGTGTCAGACCTGAGGCTCTGAGGTGGGACAGCCGAGTTCAGGACACTGCTCTACCAGGGACCCCTGGCCCCATGTAATATCAAATGGTAAAAGCTCTCACAGAGATCTCCACCTCAAAGCTAAGACCCACCACCACTCAACAACCAGCAAGCTACAGTGCTGGAAACCCTATGCCAAGCAAAGAGCAAGATAGGAACACAACCCCACCAATTAGCAGAGAGGCTGCCTAAAATCATAATAGGTTCACAGACACTCCAAAACATGACACCAGACACGGCCCTGCCCACCAGAAAGACAAGATCCAGCCTCATCCACCAGGAGTACACAGGCACCAATCCCCTCCGCCAGGAAGCCTAAACAACCCACTGAACCAACCTTACCCATGGGGGGCAGACACCAAAAACAACAGGAACTACGAACCTGCAGCCTGTGAAAAGGGCACCCCAAACACAGTAAGTTAAGCAAAATGAAAAGACAGAGAAATACATAGCAGATAAGGAGCAAGGTAAAAACCCACCAGGCCAAACAAATGAAGAGAAAATAGGAAGTCTACCTGAAAAAGAATTCAGAGTAGTGATAGTAAAGATGATCCAAAATCTTGGAAATAGAATGGAGAATATACGAGAAATGTTTAACAAGGACCTAGAAGAACTAAAGAGCAAACACAGAATGATGAACAACACAATAAATGAAATTTAAATTCTCTAAAGGAATTAATAGCAGAATAACTGAGGCAGAAGAACGGATAAGTGACCTGGAAGATAAAATAGTGGAAATAACTACCAGAGAGCAGAATAAAGAAATAAGAATACAAAGAATTGAGGACAGTCTCAGAGACCTCTGGAACAACATTAAACGTACCAACATTCGAATTATTGGGGTCCCAGAAGAAGAGGAGAAAAAAAAGAGGGACTGAGAAAATATTTGAAGAAATTATAGTTGAAAATTTCCCTAATATGGGAAAGGAAATAGTTAATCAAGTACAGGAAGCACAGAGATTCCCATACAGGATAAATCCAAGGAGAAACACACCAAGACACATATTAATCAAACTATCAAAAACTAAATTCAAAGAAAAAATATTAAAAGCAACACGGGAAAAACAACAAATAACATACAAGGGAATCCCCATAAGGTAAACAGCTTATCTTTCAGCAGAAACTCTGCAATCCAGAAGGGAGTGGCAGGACATATTTAAAGTGGTGAAAGGGAAAAACCTACAACCAAGATTACTCTACCCAGCAAGGATCTCATTCAGATTCAACAGAGAAATCAAAACCTTTACAGACAAGCAAAAGCTAAGAGAATTCAGTACCACCAAACCAGCTTTACAACAAATGCTAAAGGAACTTCTCTAGGCAGGACACACAAGAGAAGGAAAAGACCAACAATAAGAAACCCCAAACAATTAAGAAAATGGTAATAGGAACATACATATCAATTACTATCTTAAATGCAAATGGATTAAATGCTCCAACCAAAAGACATAAACTAGCTGAATGGATACAAAAACAAGACCCATATATATGCTGTCTACAAGAGACCTACTTCAGACCTAGGGACACAAACAGCCTGAAAGGGAGGGGATGGAAAAAGATGGATGAAGCAAAAGCAGTTCTATGAGAGAAATTCATAGTAATACAATCCTACCTCAAGAAACAAGAAGGATCTCAAATAAACAACGTACCCTTACACCTAAAGCAATTAGAGAAAGAAGAACAACAAATACCCAAAGTTAGCAGAAAGAAAGAAATCATAAAAATCAGATCAGAAATAAATGAAAAAGAAATGAAGGAAACAATAGCAGAGATCAATAAAACTAAAAGCTGGTTCTTTGAGAAGATAAACAAAATTGATAAACATTAGCCAGACTCATCAAAAAAAAAAAAAGGGAGAAGACTCAAATCAATAGAATTAGAAATGAAAAAGGAGAAGTAACAACTGACACTACAGAAATACAAAGGATCATGAGAGATTACTACAAGTAACTATATGCCAATAAAATGGAAAACCTGGAAGAAATGGACAAATTCTTACAAAAGCACAACCTTCCAAGACTGAACCAGGAAGAAACAGAAAATTTAAACTGACCAATCACATGCACTGAAATTGCAACTGTGATTAAAAACCTTCCAAAAAACAAAAGTCCAGGACCAGATGGCTTCACAGGTGAATTCTATCAAACGTTCAGAGAAGAGCTAACACCTATTCTTCTCAAACTCTTCCAAAATATAGCAGAGGGAGGAACACTCCCAAAAAATCCAGAAGGGAGTGGCAGGACATATTTAAAGTGGTGAAAGGGAAAAACCTACAACCAAGATTACTCTACCCAGCAAGGATCTCATTCAGATTCAACAGAGAAATCAAAACCTTTACAGACAAGCAAAAGCTAAGAGAATTCAGTACCACCAAACCAGCTTTACAACAAATGCTAAAGGAACTTCTCTAGGCAGGACACACAAGAGAAGGAAAAGACCAACAATAAGAAACCCCAAACAATTAAGAAAATGGTAATAGGAACATACATATCAATTACTATCTTAAATGCAAATGGATTAAATGCTCCAACCAAAAGACATAAACTAGCTGAATGGATACAAAAACAAGACCCATATATATGCTGTCTACAAGAGACCTACTTCAGACCTAGGGACACAAACAGCCTGAAAGGGAGGGGATGGAAAAAGATGGATGAAGCAAAAGCAGTTCTATGAGAGAAATTCATAGTAATACAATCCTACCTCAAGAAACAAGAAGGATCTCAAATAAACAACGTACCCTTACACCTAAAGCAATTAGAGAAAGAAGAACAACAAATACCCAAAGTTAGCAGAAAGAAAGAAATCATAAAAATCAGATCAGAAATAAATGAAAAAGAAATGAAGGAAACGATAGCAAAGATCAATAAAACTAAAAGCTGGTTCTTTGAGAAGATAAACAAAATTGATAAACATTAGCCAGACTCATCAAAAAAAAAAAAAGGGAGAAGACTCAAATCAATAGAATTAGAAATGAAAAAGGAGAGGTAACAACTGACACCACAGAAATACAAAGGATCATGAGAGATTACTACAAGTAACTATATGCCAATAAAATGGAAAACCTGGAAGAAATGGACAAATTCTTACAAAAGCACAACCTTCCAAGACTGAACCAGGAAGAAACAGAAAATTTAAACTGACCAATCACATGCACTGAAATTGCAACTGTGATTAAAAACCTTCCAAAAAACAAAAGTCCAGGACCAGATGGCTTCACAGGTGAATTCTATCAAACATTCAGAGAAGAGCTAACACCTATTCTTCTCAAACTCTTCCAAAATATAGCAGGGGAGTGAACACTCTCAAACTCATTCTACGAGGCTACCATCACCCTGATACCAAAACCAGACAAAGATGTCACAAAAAAAGAAGACTACAGGCCAATATCACTGATGAACACAGTTGCAAAAACCCTCAACAAAATACTAGCAAACAGAATCCCACAGCACATTGAAAGGATCATATACCATGATCAAGTGGGGTTTATCCCAGGAATGCAAGGATTCTTCAATATACACAAATCAATCAATGTGATAAACCATATTAACAAACTGAAGGAGAAAGACCATATGATTTTCTCAACAGATGTAGAAAAAGCTTTTGACAAAATTGAACAGCCATTTATGATAAAACCCTCCAGAAAGTACTCACTGAGGGAACTTACCTCAACATAATGAAGGCCATATATGACAAACCCACAGCCAACATCATTCTCAATGGTGAAAAACTGAAACCATTTCCACTAAGATCAGGAGCAAGACAAGGTTGCCCACTCTCACCACTATTATTCAACATAGTTTTGGAAGTTTTAGCCACAGCAATCAGAGAAGAAAAAGAAATAAAAGGAACCCAAATTGGAAAAGAAGTAAAACTGTCACTGTTGTAGATGACATGATACTAGACGTAGAAGATCCTAAAGATACTACCAGAAAATTACTAGAGCTAATCAATGAATTTGGTAAAGTAGCAGGATACAAAATTTATGCAGAGAAATCTCTTGCATTCCTATACACTAATGTTGAAAAACATGAAAGAGAAATTTAGGAAACACTCCCATTTACCATTGCAACAAAAAGAATAAAATACCTAGGAATAAACCTACCTAAGGAGAAAAATCACTGTGTGTAGAAAACTATAAGACACTGATGAAAGAAAGTAAAGATGATATAAACAGATAGAGAGATATACCATGTTCTTGGATTGGAAGAATCAACATTGTGAAAATGACTATTCTCCCCAAAGCAATCAACAGATTCAGTGTAATCCCTATCAAACTATCACTGGCATTTTTCACAGAACTAGAACAAAAAATTTCATAGTTTGTATGGAAACAAAAAAGACCCCGAATAGTCAAAACAATAATCAAAACAAAGAAAGAAAAATGGAGCTGGAGGAATCAGGCTCCCTGACTTTAGACTATACTACAAAGCTACAGTAGTCAACATAGTATGGTACTGGCACAAAAACAGAAATACTGATCAATGGAACAGGAGAGAAAGCCCAGAGATAAACCCACACACATATGGTCACCTTATCTTTGATAAAGGAGGCAAGAATATACAATGGAGAAAAGACAGCCTCTTCAATAAGTGGTGCTGGGAAAACTGGGCAGCTACATATAAAAGAATGAAATTAGAACACTCCATAGCACCATACACAAAAATAAACTCAAAATGGATTAAAGACCTAAATGTAAGGCCAGACACTACCAAACTCTTAGAGGAAAACATAGGCAGAACACTCTATGACATAAATCACAGCAAGATCCTTTTTGACCCACCTCCTAGAAAAATGGAAATAAAAACAAAAATAAACAAATGGGACCTAATGAAACTTAAAAACTTTCACACAGTAAAGAAAACCATAACAAGATGAAAAGACAACCCTCAGAATGGGAGAACATATTTGCAAGTGAAGCAACTGACAAAGGATTAGTCTCCAAAATATACAAGCAGCTCATGTAGCTCAGTCAAAAAACAAACAACACAGTCCAAAAATGGGCAGAAGACCTAAATAGACATTTCTCCAAAGAAGATATACAGATTGCCAACAAACACATGAAAGGATGCTCAACATTACTAATCATTAGAGAAATGCAAATCAAAATTACAATGTGGTATAAGCTCACAGCAGTCAGAGTGGATATCATCAAAAAATCTACAAACAATAAATGCTGGAGAGGGTGTGGAGAAAAGGGAACCATCCTGCACTGTTGGTGGGAATGTAAATTGAATACGGCCACTATGGAGAACAGTATGGGGTTCCTTAAAAAACTAAAAATAGATATTGGGATACATGTATATGATTCACTTTGTTATATAGCAGAAACTAACACACCATTGTAAAGCGATTATACTCCAATAAAGATGTTTAAAGAAAAAAGAAAAGGATGAAATAATACCATTTGCAGCAACATGGATGGAACTAGAGATTGTCATACTGAGTGAAGTAAGTCAGACAAATATTATATGATACCCCTTATATGTGTAATCTAAGAAATTGTACAAATGAACTTATGTGCAAAATAAACTGGAAGATTGGGATTGACATATACACACTACTATATATAAAATAGATAACTAATAAGGACCTACTACTGTATAGCACAGGGAAGTCTACTTAATACTCTGTAATGGCCTATATGGGAATGGAGTCTAAAAAAGAATCGATATATATATATATATGTATAACTGATTCACTATGCTGTACAGCAGAAACTAACACAACATTGTAAATCAACTATAGTGCAATAAAAATTAATTTTAAAAAGTAAAAATAATAAAGTTATAGTATCAAAGAAAAAAATATTTTTGTCTTTTCATGTGAGATTAAGTAACTGGTTGTAGTGGTCTCAAACATGAAAAGAGGAAATAAAAAACATGAGTTAATATAATGATTATTTTTTAGTATTTATAAGGCCACTGAGTTGTCTAACTGATTTTATATGATCAAATGTGAAAATCTTCCTGCTAAGTTTTCCAAGTCAACTGATTCTTTTACAAGAAAGTCTTCATTTTCCATAAATGTTAATATTTTAAATTTTTGTTTGATGTAAACTTTATAATGTTTTGTATCAAATGAACACAGAATACTTTTGTATTTTGCTTTAGTTTAGATTAATTAGTGTGTACCCCAGAGTGATGATTCTTTAGTACTAAATAATAATACAAGTAGTAAATTTTAGGATGGACATATTCACCTATTACTAAAATTTTATCAATGTTTAGTTTTATACATGCTGAGTACCAATAGTCATTGTTACTTAATAATTTTATAGCTTAGTTCCCCTCTTCATAAAATTATTCTTTCATATTATTTTTGTGTGATAGATACATTTATATTACTTACATATTAATTTAAGACATGTTTGAATGAATTAATATAAAACAGAATTTAATATTTTGATCTGACTACTCAGTCATATTTTCTAAGAAATACATTAATAGATAACCTTTAGTTTTATTGGGACCATGCAATTCTACAAAACTAAAAAAATTGACCCAAGCTATCTTAATCTTAGCATAGCACATAGCTAAAATATAGTAGATACTTAATAGCACTCATATTAATAAATAAATGTCTTCATGAGAAAAATAAACAAGAGTAAATACCTTCAAAAATGAAATAACAGTTTATAGCCATGTAGCCATGCTCTGATTTTAAGGTGAATATACATTGCCTATACGTATGCATAGGCATGTGTGTGTCTGAAAAATCTACCAAGGTTTTATTATTTAGTGAGACATTACCAGGTGTATTATCATAAAATTATCTTCTGGAAGGAAATAAAAAACAGAATGTGTCCATAATCTTTCTAAAACTCAAAGGAAAATAGCCCTTATAGAAAATATTCAACAAATTGAAAACAGACTTAATACACAATATCTCCTTTTTGTGTGTGAAATTATTGAACAGATTTCACTACTTCTTTATGTTAGTAATGTAAGAGATAATGAGTGTATCAACATGTAGAAGAAAATAAATAATATTTCTCACTAAAATTTCTATTGTTAAAGCATAATAGGGGCTTCCCTGGTGGCAGAGTGGTTGAGAGTCCGCCTGCCTATGCAGGGGACACGGGTTCATGCCCCGGTCTGGGAGGATCCCACATGCTGTGGAGCACAATACAGTGAATAGGATAATGGGTAGTTTATGTTGATAAAATGTGTTATTACAGATTATGCTATAATAGTTTGAGTCATTATATTTCATATATTATTATCAAATGATATAAAGAAAAATATTAAAAATAAACTAAGAAATTTTATTTTATTCTTTTTTAAATTTTTATTGGAGTACAGTTGATTTACAATGTTGTGTTAGTTTCTGCTGTACAGCAAAGTGAATTTGTTATACATATAAATATATCCATTCTTTTTTAGATTCTTTTCTCATATAGGTCATTACAGAGTATTGAGCAGGGTTCCCTCTGCTATACAGTAGGTCCTTATTAGTTATTTTATATATAGTAGTATGTATATGTCAATCCCAATCTTCCAGTTTATCCCTTCCCCCCCTTACCCCTGATAACCGTAAGTTTGGTTGCTACATCTGTAACTCTATTTCTGTTTTGTAGATAAGTTCATTTGTACCCTTTTTTTAGATTCCACATATAAGTGATATCATATATTTGTCTTTCTCTGTCTGACTCACTTCACTCAGTATGACAATCTCTAGTTCCATCCATGTTGCTGCAAATGGTATTATTTCATTCTTTTTTATGGCTAATTAATTTGTCATTCTTTTTTAAGGTAAAGTTCTAAAGACATCCTCTAACATCGAAGCGTATTGGTGCATCTGAAATGATTATAGTGAATCTGACATCATCATAACATCTAATAATGCAATTTGTGTCTAAATGTAAAGTAAGTTCTCTAGATTTTTTCCCAGCAACACTGACTTTTTTCTTTTTTTTTTTTTTTTTGGCCACACCACATGTCATGTGCGACCTTAGTTCCCTGACCAGGGATCAAACCCGTGCCCCCTGCAGTGGAAGTGAGGAGTCTTAACCACTGTACCTTCAGGGAAGTCCTTTTTTATTAGCTTTTTTTTTTTTTTCAACACTGAAATAGAAGACATGCATCCCAAATGACACAGCAATTCCATCTCTAATTATTCCACTCTGGAGAACCTCTCACAGGATTAAATATTTATTAATAACAAAAATAGAACCTATCTAAGTATTAATAAGAGAATAGATAAATTGTAGTATGTTCAGAAAATGGAATATAGCAGTAAAAATTAATAAACTAGAATGTCCTATATTAATTCTTTTTTCATTCAACAAATATTCTTTCAGCATTTTCCTCACTCATTCCACCCTGAGTCAGATGCCTTCCACAGCCTTTTTCCATCGAGCTAGCATATTTTTTTCTTGCTACTGTGCCTACAATTCTAACAGTGGTTACTAGGTGAAAAGTGACAGTCATTAAGGAAAGCAATTTCTCTTGCAAAATTAATAAGTTGATAAGCATTTTATCTGTCAATATGTTTTCTTTTTTGCTTATGAGAAAAGATAACAAAAACAAATACTTTACTTAAAATCAAGTAAGGAACAACTCACTTCATGCACTCCTTATCCACTATTTTTCTCAGCATGAAAAACACATTTGCCATTTTCTTTCTCCATAATGGAAATCCAAAACCAAATCCCATGTAATCTTCTCATATGTAATGAGTCAAACTTTAAAAAATCTAAACAAATATCTTTTTAAAATTTCATATCTTAAAATGTGCTTAGTAGAAACAAAATTTCCCTTTAGAAGTATTAGCTTTTATTAGGTTATCTGTTGAGATAATATGAACAAAAGTGAGGGGGAAATAGTTATTATTTCTAGAAGCGATTTTTACTTCATTTGTTGAATCCAGAAATGAAACCTCTAACACCACCCTCTCTTTTGCTTCTTCCCTCATTTTTTCATGATAATCCATCATAATCATATATAGAAGAAAGTCATAATATTGTCATCAATGCCATTTTGAATGACAGCTTATCCTAAAAGCATGTATCTACTGCTTCCTGATTTCCTGTTAGACTTTCGGTTCTAAGTTAAACCTGTGTTTCTTAGACCTGTGCTTACATTAAATGTATCAACTGACATTATTTGAAGTGTAATGTTCTTCAATTCCATCTATAGGTTTTTCACATTTATTGGATAGTACATGCCTGAGAGTAGAGGTTTTGCTTTATTTAATTCTGTAACTTGCCATAGAAATTGGCATTGTATCTGACAACTAGAAAGTAGCTACTAATGATTTTTCAAAGAAATAAATAGAAAATGTTCAAATTTTTGATCTCATTTGACTGCCTTTGCTTAATGAAATTACATTTCTATTGTAGTTTTGCAGATTTTATTCATTATTAGGCTAAGATAGATAGACGTCTGTTCTGGTGGCATTCTTTTATTTTTAATTAGTCATAACACCCTTATATTGATATTTTAATTTCTCTGAACTTTTTAAACCAACAGAAATCAAAACATGTTGATAGTTATGTTTATAAAGAGCAGCATAGATTATATTTTGAGTTACATAAATAACTTGGAACTATATTCCAATAATTTAAATATGACTTTCATCTATTTATATACTCTTTATATCATTAGCTGCCGGTTTTACTTAGTTCGTGACATTTTCCATTTTTAATATTTGATTCATATGCACGATAATACTTTACTTATGGAGGGCTTCTTCTTACCGATTTATCCTTTAAAATATATTTCTTATGGACTCCAAGCAGCAACATCTGCATAATAGACCACATAATCAATTCTCTAAATGTATCAGGTTTAAAATTTTTTTCAATTTTAAACCTAACTTCAGATGTGTTCAAACATTTCTCAAGATGAAATATCTTTTTTCCAGTTTTATTGAGATATAATTGCCATATAACATTTTGTACAATGTGATGATTTGGTACATTTGTATATTACAAAATAATTACCACAATAGGGTTAGTTAACACCTCAATCACCTCACATAATTAAAATTTCTTTTTTGTAGTGAGTAAACTTAAGATCTACTCTCTTAGCAACTTTCAAGTATATATATAATTACAATTATATATATTATAATGTAATACTGTATAAAATGCAGTATTATTAACTGTAGTCACTATGTTGTACATTAGATACCCACAACTTATTCATCTTATAACTGAAAGTTTGTATCCTTTGACCAACATCTCCCCATTTCCCCCATTCCCTAGCCCCTGACAACCACCAATCTACTCTCTGTTTCTATGAATTCATCATTTTAGTGATACCATTTATAAGTGATATCAGAATATTTGTCTTTCTCTGTATAATTTCATTCACTTAACATAATGCTCTCACAGTCCCTCCATGTTGTCACAAATGGCAA
Source organism: Neophocaena asiaeorientalis asiaeorientalis (assembly GCF_003031525.2). Classification (NCBI taxonomy): domain Eukaryota; kingdom Metazoa; phylum Chordata; class Mammalia; order Artiodactyla; family Phocoenidae; genus Neophocaena; species Neophocaena asiaeorientalis. The sequence continues at coordinate 95,469 of NW_020174703.1, forward strand.
GATTTCTATGCTTCTCATGTTTCAATAATATTCCATTCAAACTTAAGATCTACTCTCTTAGCAACTTTCAAGTATATAATATACATAATTACAATTTTATATATTATAATACTGTAAAAAATGCAGTATTATTAACTAATAATACTGATGTTACCGCATCTTCTGTATCCATTCATATGTAGATAGACATTTAGGTTGTTTCTATAACTTGGCTATTGTGAATAATGTTGCAATGAATGTGGGAGTGAAGGTAACTCTTGGAGGACCTAATTTCATTTTCCTTGGATATATACCCAGAAGTGGATTCCTAAATCTTATGGTAGATCTGTTTTTAATTTTTTGAAGAACTCCATACTGTTTACATAGCAGCTGTACCAATTTACATTCCCACCAACAGTGCACAGGGGTTTCTTTTCTCCACATCTTGGCTGAATTATCTCTGTCTTTTTGATAACAGCATTCTCACAGGTGTGAGGTGATATCTCAATGTGATTTTGATTTGTATTTCCCTGGTGGTCAGTGATGTTGAGCATCTTTTCCTGTACTTGTTGGCCATTTGAATGTCTTCTTTGGAGAAATTTCTATTCAGCTCCCCTGCCATTGTTAAATTAGTTTTGCTTTTTGCTTTTGATTTTTGCTATTGAATTGTGTGAGTTCCTTACGTATTTTGGGTATTAACCCCTTATCAGTTGATTTGCAATTATTTTTCTTCATTCCATAGGATGCCTTTTCATTTTGCTAGGTTTGTTTGTTAGTTTTTGGTTTTCGTTTTTGAGTTTTTGTTTATTCTGGGCAGAATCTTTTTAATTTGATGTAGCCCTATTTATTAATTTTCACTTTTGTTGCTGTGCTTTTTGGTGTCATACTCCAAAAATCTTTGTTAGGACCAATGTCAAGGAGATTTTTTTCTACCTTTTTTTCTAGGAGTTTCATGGTTTAATGTTTTATGCTTAAATCTTAATCCATTTCTAGTTAATTTTTGTGTGTGTGGTGTAAATCAGGGGTTCATTCTTATGCATGTGATTATCCATTTGCCCCAACCTAAGTTATTAAAGAGACTACCATTTCCCCACTGAGTCTTCTTGACTCTCTTGTCAAAGGGTAGTTTATAGTATGAGCAAGGGTTTATTTCTGGGCTCTTAATTCTGTTCCATTTGTCTGTGGCTCTATTTGTATGCCAATAGCATGTTGCTTCTATTACTATTGCTTTGACATTTACTTTGAAATCAGGAAGTATGATGTCTCCAGCTTTGTTCCTCTTTCTCTGAATTTCTTGGTTATTTGGGGGTCTTTTGTGGTTCCATACAAATTCTAGGGTTGTTTCTTCTATATCTATGAAAAATGCCACTGGAATTTTGATAGGGATTTTATTAAATCTATAGATGGGTTTGGGTTGTATGGACATTTTAACAGTATTACTTCTTCTGATCCATAAACAAGAGTACCTTTCCATTTATTTGTGCCTTCTTCCTTATTTTCATCAAAGTCTTATACTTTTCAGTATACAGATCCTTCACCTCTTTGTTTAAATTTATTCCCAAGTATTTTATTATTTTTGATGCTATTGTGACTAAGAATGTTTTATTTCCTTTTCAGATATGTCAATGTTAGTGTATAAAAACCCAACTGATTTCTATATGTTGATTTTTTATCCTACAAACTTAATGAATTTGTTCATTACTTCTAATAGTTTTTTGGTGGTGTCTTTAAGATTTTCTCTATATAAGATCATATCATCAGCAGAGATAATTTTACATTTCCTTGATTTGGATGACTTTTGTTTCTTTTGTTTTGCCTGATTTCTCTGGCTAGAACATCCAGTGATATGTTAAATACAAGTGGTGAAAGCAGGCACATTTGTCATGTTCCTGATCTTAGAGAGTACAGCTTCAACTTTTCATATTAAGTATGATGTTAGCTGTGGGTTTGTCATTTATGACCTTTATTATGTTGAGTTACGTTCCTTCTATACCCAATTTGTTGAGAGTTTTTAATCATGAAAGAATGTTGTATCTTGTCAAATGCTTTTTCTCCAACCATTGAGATTATGATATATTTTTAACTTTTTATTCTATTACTGTGGTGTACCACATTTACTGATTTGTGTATGCTGAACCACCTATATATCACAGGGATAAATCTCACCTGATCATGCTGTATGATCCTTTTAATATGCTGTTGAATTGGGCTTCCTAATATTTTGTTGAGAACTTTTGCATCTATATTCATCAGGGATATTGGCTTATAGTTTTCTTTTCTTGTATTGTCCTGATCTGGCTTTGGTATCAGCATAATGCTGGTCTCATAAATGAGTTGAGAATACCCCTCCTCTTCAAGTTTTTGGCAGAGTTTGAGAAAGATTGACATTCATTCTTCTTTAAATGTTTGGTAGAATTCAGCAGGGAAACCACCTGGTCCTGAGCTTTTCTTCGTTGGGAATTTTTAAAATTACTAATTCAATCTCCCTACTCATCATTGATCTGTTCAGATTCTCCATTTCTTCAGTCTTGTATGTTGTATGTTTCTAGGAATTTATCCATTTCTTCTAGGTTATTCAATGTGTTTGCATATAATTCTTTATAGTTGTCTCTTATGACTGGGACTTCTTTGCTAGACTCCTGAACTTCCACAAAGTCTTTCACATCCTGATTTTCTAAGACAGTGAGTGCTGTCCAGGGACTCCCAGATTGTGGCTGAGAGGGGCTGCAGCTGGTTCACAGGTCACTGTGGGGTTCACAGCTGGGAGTAAAGTCTGTAGACCTATTACCCCACACACAGTGGGCAGGACTCCTCCCATGTCCCTTGACATTTAGTTCTGGATCCCACAGCTCCCACAAAGACACTTTTGTCTGTGGATGGATGTCAAATTGTTGTTGTTGTGGAGGGGATACACGCAAGGGACGTTTTATTTGGGCTTCTTGCTAATGTCACCCCTCCAAAATAACATTTTAAAACAATGAATTCTTTAATTTGAAAAAAGATTGGCATGTTTTCACTGAAAAAGATTGATAACCCCCAAATTTTTCTAAAGTTACTTTAAGCCAGTATTATGTAAGTGCTTTTCTATATGATATTTAAGATGATTTTTATAATAATTACGTGAGGTAGATGATAATATCCAATTGTACAAAAAGAAAAAAAAACTGACTTTCAGAGATGTTACCTACTTGTCTAAAAGCACCTCTTTGTAAATGGAAAAGTCAAGAAATAAAAACACAAGGACAAGGAAATCAAGACCTATTTTCTTATAAACAAGGAAGAAATATGCGTACATTTAAAAAATATCCCAAATAATGCATTCACTCCATTTGTTATATCATATGGCCTTGATGATAATTTACTAAAAAATTTTTTTTGCTGAATAGATAAAACATATCAAAGTGGTGAAACAAACTCTAGAAAGCAAAAGTCAGCTCAATTTATTCAAAAAATAATTAAAAGATTAACAGAACATTCATTTCCCTCAGGTTGGCATGATTTCATCTCTGCTTTTTTTTTTTCTATTCTCATCCCGATGATCAATCATGTTATGCACAGCAACCTGTCAAAACGTGCTATATTAGCAAATCTGGGATGCTTTGCTCATCTTTCCCCTCAAAGTCCATGCATTTTAATAGGACAAGTGAACTCAAGTCGGTACTTGGAAGGGAGTAAAGGCAGAGAGTAAATCAATATCATCTTGCTTTAATATTCTTCATGATTTTTTTTCTATTGGTTAAAAAATTGTTTGGTGATCCTGCTTTGTTCAATCAGAAATTTTTAGCATTCTGCATGGAAACATATGTTACAGTTTTAACCAAAATAGGAGAAAACATACATTTTTATTATATAAATCCTGTAATGACTCACAGCATTCTGTAATAAACAACTGACGCAAACTGCTTTTTAGTTAGGAAGAAATAGTTTTGCTCATTTGACATTCCTGCTGTTTATAGTTAAACTCTTTCAAGTTAATTCCTTTCATACTCACAATTTATTTTGCTTCTTTAAGGATTAGTAACTTTTGTCAATGAAAGAATGACATATACTAATTCCCCAAATGGCAATAATTTATCAGACATCCAAAGGGAATAACACCAAAATATTTTCTGATCACTTAGAGTATATACTAAGATTGAGTACCTGTTAAGCAATTTTTTCTCTTTAAAAAAAAAGGTTTTTTTTATTGAGGTATAATTGACATACAACATTACAGTAGTTTCAAGTGTACGATGTAATGATTTGATATTTGTATATATTGCAAAATGAGCACCACAATAAGTCTAGTTAACAACTGTCACCATATAGTTAAACAGAACTTATTTTTCTTGTGGTGAAGACTTTTAAGATCTACTCCCTGGGCAACTGTCAAATATGCAATATAGTATTACTAACTATAGTCATCATGCTGTACATTACATCCTCATGACAATTATTTTATAACTGAAAATCTGTACCTTATGATCCCTTTCACCCATTTCACCCACCCCTCCCCCAACCCCTACCTCTGGCAACCACCAATATGTTCTCTGTATCTTTGAGCTTGTTTTTTTTTTTAAATTGTTGCTGTTGTTGTTTTTAATTCCACACATAAGTGAGATCATATGGTATTTATATTTGTTAAGCTATTTATAGCAGTTAGACTGCATTCTGCTACAAGTAACAAAAGATCCAACCGAAAACAGCTTAAATAATAAGATTTATTCTTTCATATAATAAGATTTATTAGTTCATATTACAGGAATTCTGTGGAAAGAATGACTTCAAATTGGCTAATTTAGAAACTCAGTGGGTTTCCCTTCAAAGTCATACGATGGCTGCAGAAATTCTAGGCATCATCATTTTACTCAGCAACACACAAAGGCACAAAAACTGGGAGAATCCCTAATTTCTATTCTGTTTAAAGATTGAGAAAACTTTCTGGGAATGCCTCGGCAGATGTTTCCTTACTTTGTATTCATTAGGTTTGCATCACATGCTAACACCTGAAGCAATCAATGTCAAGGGGAATAGATCTTTCATGAGTGACTTAGATTTTATTTATTCACTGGTCAAATCAATGCCAATAAGTGAATAAAATCTGGTTTCTGTTATCAAAAAATAAGGAAGATGGCTATAGGGACAGCTTTGGATAAGCAAACAATAATGACTGCCAATACCTTTTATGATGCTAAAATCTCTAAAGCATTTTCTTATGTTTTTGTATAATATTTATTATCAAACTACAAATAAGAATTTATTAGTTCTACAAATTTCACAAAGACAATTAGTTTGCACCCTCTGAGTGTTATTCTGGTATGTGATATCATGGAGATATATATAATGCATGTATAAAATGTATAAGCATATACAGAAAACAATCAGAAACATGGCAATGAGATAGATAATGGAGTGTTAAATTGTAAGGTTCATTTTAGTTTTTAGGTGAATAAAATACAGGCAGCACAAAATAAGGGAAAATGATGTAGCAATGGCATATCACAAAAGAGAGATTAATCCAGGGCTCAGACTACAGTAGAATGTTTTGTTGATCTAGACATTTACCCCACTAGTGAAGCTTAGGTAGATTTCAAATAGAGGAACTGCAGAAGTTAAGTTTTGGTGTTCATGGAAACAGAATGAACAGGGATAAGCTAAGTAGATGGAATATGGTTTGAGGATAATGGAGAGTTGGGGGAATATAGATCTTGGGTATAGACAACACTGAGTTGAAGATCAGTTTTTTAAACCTCACTCTTTCATATTGCTATTTCTGCAAATCAAACATGTTCCTATGGAGAGGTGACTATGGGGAAAAAAAAGAGCTCTCAATTTCATTTCAATGACAGATTCATTATTTAACTTACTCATGTTGACTTTGGGTAAGCTACTTAACTTCTCTATGTCATCACCTGTAAAATGGAAATAATTTTGGCCTCTCACCTTCTGAGATGGCCCACACTCTGTGGAGTGTGTTTCTCTCAAAATAAATCCACTTCTTACCTATCACTTTGTCTCTCACTGAATTCTTTCTGTGACAAAATATCAAGAACTTGAGCTTCATTAATTCCTGAGACCAGGTGTGTGGTCTCAGTTAAAAGATGTGGGTTCAAGTCTTAATCTGGGTTTTGGCCAGACTCAAGTCCGGACATACAGGTTCAAGTCCAATTTGAGTTGCATGGTTTCAGCTGACAAGCTACGAAGGGATAGTGATAAGGTAAGAAAATGTTGAGAGTTAGGCCTTGGTCCTAGGCAGGCTTGTGGGATGAGGCCAGGTGTACCAGGGAGGATGCTCTGCTGAGGTCTGCCCATTTTTGTCAGGCTGGTCAACCCTGAATGCTTTGGGACTGTGACTGGGAACCTAGGTCTGGACCAGAGGAATGATGGCAATCAGCATGGTTTGTTATAGAAAGATGGTATGGAATGGTTATGCTTAGGCACATCCAATAGCAGGTCTAGGACAGAATTGTTGCTGTAGGATTTGATAATCTATACTCTTCTCCTTGACTCTGAGGTTTTTTTTCCTACATTCTATGTTCATTCTTATTCCACTTCTCCCTTTTCCTCCCTCCCTCCCTCCCTCCCTCTTTCTTTCCTTCCTTCCTTCCTTTTCTTAACCCCAGAAGACCTGTGTGGCTGCCAAGATGTACTTTCTATTGACAAGTGCTGACCCTTTGTTACCAATTTATAGCTAGACCAACTCCTGCTCACCGGTGACACGGTGGGGGACACCTTCTGTACCATTCTTCTGCAAGAACTTTTTGGACACTAACACCTGGTTGGGGGACTACCTTGGAAGGGATAACACCTAAACTCGTAAGTGCAAATCTTGACCAAATTGCGGGGTGGATTATGACATGAGAGTGAAATTTTGGATAGCATGGGAGTTACAGACATCATCTCAGGCTTGAGTCTGAAGTGGGTCAGGCCACCCCAATCCTGGCTGATACCCCTCTGGGCCATATATTCAGGGACTGTGAAAAGGAGAAAAAAAAAAACTTATTAGGTTATGTAATCAGGTTTGGCCACAATACGAGTTAGGAAATTTAAAATGGAGTAAGGTACTGAATGCTCAAATTTTCATGGCCTTGGAAAATCCAGGCAATGGAACACAAAAGGAATTTAATGCATGTGCAGCTTGGAGGGATAACTCTAGGAAAGACACAGAGGACATTTTAACTGACCCACCCTATGGGGCCATGCAGTACACTGGGTGAGGAACGATGCTATGCCTGAGGCAGACCCACAAAGGAATTACCAGGTGAATTCTATTGATAGAGATAGACGGGACCATATGATTACCTGTTTAATAGAGGGTATGAAGAAATTTATAGTAAAACCTGTTAATTATAGAAAGGTGAAAGAAGGCCAACAGGGACAGGACAAAAATCCTGCAGTCTTCCAAGGGAGACTAGTGGAAGCTTTTAGAAAGGATACGAGCGTGGATCCTTCCTCCCCACGAGGGACAGGCCCTTTTGGCTATGCATTTCATAGTCCAGGTAGCCCCAGACATGAGGCGCAAAATTCAGGAATGAACAACTCAGACTTCAATGAACGATTTGCTCCAATTGGCTTATTTGGTTTTCGATAATAGGGATATGGCCAAAAAGGCTGAACGCACTGAGAGAAATATGCAGAAGGCCCAGATGATGGCAGTGGCTTTGACTGCTCAGAGACCACCAAAGTGAAGTTGGCTTTTCCAGGCCAGTCTGACTTTGGTGGACCACTCGGCCCACAGGTCCAGCATACCCTATGTGGACAAAAGAGACACTGGAGGGAAGATTGTGATCACTGTGCCCTTTGCAAACAGTGAAGGCACTGGAAGAGAGAATGTCCCAGATGCCAGAGAGCAAAGGGGGGCCCCTCGGCCATTGATGGTTTTACAATCGGAAGACAGAAGGGGCCCGAGGCCGAAAGTGGCTCTGCCTAGAGATACCATCTACATAACTAATGTTGAGCCTCAGGTGGTCATTGATATGGCACTTGATAGAATTTCTTATAGACACTGGTGCAACCTTCTCAGTCTTAACCCAAAGGGCTGGAAACCTTAGCAATCACAAGGAGTATGTAATGGGGTTGTCAGGGAAGAGGTAGGGGCACACTTTCCTGGAACCCCTTTTGTGCAACATCAATACCCAGCTGTTTTTACATTCCTTTCTGATTGTGCTTGACTGTACCATCCCTTTAATGGGAAGAGACTTACTATATTAGGGGCCACTCTGTTTCTTGAGGGGCAAGGGAACCACCCTCATCACCAAATGGTTCTAACAGAAAACAAAGAGGAACAGATTGAATCTGGAGCTGAAACAGAAGCCTTAGTAGACCCTAGAGTGTGGAATATCAAGGTTCCAGGCTTGGCCAGAGATATCCAGCTGGTGATTATTAAATTAAGACCTGGACGGGGATATCCCTGTAAAAAAACAGTAACCAAAATGGGAGGCCACTAGTCTGACTAAACTAATCATAGATGATATTTGGAGCCTGATAAGAATTTGGAGGGAAGCCTTCTCCTCTAAACTAAATGAGGGAAAGTAAAACCTTACAATATAGGTGAATGGGTGTGCCAGTCTTTTGATGTCATATGGTGGCTACCCAATTCTTTGAGAAAAAAAAAGAAAAAAATGTTTTTCTGGACTTAAGGGAACAAAGTCATCCTAGGAGGAGCTTGCCTGTGCCTTTGAGATGCAAATGTTCTACCTGGTCTTCTCAGGACCCCTTATCTCTGCCATCTTTTTAAAATGAAAGTTTTGAAAAAGGGGGTAGAGTAATTTAGAATTTGACTTCTCAAGGATAAATAGAAATCTGAAGTGTCTTTTCTGTAAACATTAGTAAAAAGGGTTTAGCCATCTAGACAGGTGACCTTGATTTGTTCCATCTGCCAGAAGCCCAATTTGAATCCAACCCCTTGTAATTGATGGGTTTTATGTTGTTGTACCTGACTCATGGCTGAAATTTTGAAACGGGAACTATGAGGTCTCTGTGTTTGTGTGTTCATATATATCTATATGTGTATTGTAGATCTATAGTATTGCCAAAATCAGTTCATAAAAGAGCTCTATTTAATTGGCTTAAAGGAACTTAAGTGCTTATATAAATACTCATAAATATGAAAAAAAAAACAGCCAAAATGAATTTTGGGTTCACGTGATGTAGGAAATATTCAATATTAAATTAATATCTGGTATTAAAGCTGGCTTAAGCTTGTTGGTTTGATTAATATAGACATGTCTTTAAAGTCATCAATGTTAAGTATAATACTTCTGTAATACCTAGGTTTACTGAAGGTCAAGTTATGTTATTCCTGTTCCAGAGTTTGTCAGCAGAAAGAAAAAAACTAAATTAACTAGGATTACTTGGTATGTTAAATGTAGTCATTCGTAATTCTGGTTATTGTAACCAAGTTTATCAATTACACTGTAATCAGATGTTTAACCGTGCCTTCTAAATCTTTTGTCATTTATAGATATTTTTGTACTCTGATGCTATTACAAAAAGTGCTTCATCAAGAAGATTCATAGAAAGGCTATGGAAACAGTTACAACAGTTCCACATCAAGATGACAGCTATGTGAGGATTCCAGCCCATACCAACTTAAAACAAGGAGATGTCCTGCCCCTGGAGCCCCAAGATCAGGCATCCAGAGACTTTTACTCCCTGACAGGTAGGGTTGACGCCCCTACTCAGCCTTGAAGCAGTTACAGAAGACTGACCTTTGCCCCTCTGCTTCCCACAAGAATATGGGAGTAAAATCTCTGAGAGAGAAATGAAACAAGAGGAAAGGGGGTCAGGGCACAATCTTTAAAGGAGTGGTATAGCCATAGGACATGACAAAAACTGGTTAGAACAAATTAGGTCCAAGATGGCAGAAGATGCGACTTCCAGTGGAATCTTGAGCGTCATTATATGCTCACTGTAATACATTAGCATGCTAAATGACACACCTACCAGCACCATGACAGGTCTGAGGCCAACTATAAAAGGTCAAAAAGTGGGTAGTGGCCCAATTCCTGGAAATCTCCTCCCCTTCTCTGAAATAATTGGAATAGCCCTCCCACTCATTAGCCTATGAAATTACCCAGCCCATAAAAACTAACCACCCCATATTTTGGGGACTCTCGCATTCTGAGATGGCCCACACTCTATCTGTGGAGAGTGTTTCTCTCTAAATAAATCCACTTCTTACCTATCAAAAAAAAATAATTTTTACACCTATTGCCCAGAATTGTCATGATGAAATAAGCAAAACATGTTAAAGAAGCTTGCATAAATCTTTAGCTATTAATAGGTGATTACTGTATACTAGTATGTATTAGTAATAATACTACCAATTATTTCCTGTGACATGCAAGTTTAGATAGAGATATATAATCCTATTAATAGCTCTAGGTAAACACTTTGAATACTTCTTGGCACACGGAGTTAACAATGTATTCACAGTATTGAGATTCAAAATTCATAGTCTCAAATTGAAACTTAATGAGCAGAGGGACTTCCCTGGCGGTCCAGTGGTAAAGAATCCGCCTTCCAGTGCAGGGGAAGCATGTTCCATCCCTGGTCAGGTAACTAAGATCCTACATGCCACAGGGCAACTAAGCCCACATGCCACAACTATTGAGCTTGCGAGCCTTAACGAGAGAGCCCGCATGCCGCAAACTACGGAGCCCACACGCTCTGGAGCCTGCGTGCCACAACTCGAGAGAGAAAATCCACATGCCACAACTATAGAAAAGCCCAGAGCCACAACGAAGAGCCTGCACACCGCAAGGAAAGATCCCGCATGCCTCAACAAAAGATGTAGTCAAAAAAAAAAAAAAGGAAAATAAATAATATATATTAAAAAAAATTAAGGAGCAGAGTTTTCCAATAAGAAATCCCTCTTTGTGTTAGTGTGATTTGTGAGTGACTATTCTGGGATAACTTTAGAGTTTACATCAAAACTCTATGTATTTTTTATGAAAATATGTGGACTAACACCATTTTAAAATTTGTAGTGTTAGTACAAAATCAATATTTTGTAAAGTCACAGTTGTACACGGGTGTTTGGAACTAAGAAGGTATTTATTATTGTAATGAATTTAATTCTGATAGGTTCTTTGAGCAGTACTCTCTGTTAAAATTGCACTTAAAGTATTAATTTAAGAATAATTGAAAATAGAGTCGATGAGTCATTTGAAAAGAATCCGCCAGATTATTGATATCAATGTGTGCCATAATACTTCAAAGTCTGAATTTAAAAGCACTGTACAGTCTTTGAAATAGCTGAATCAAGAGTGAGTCTTTGCAGGGCTGCATGCTATTAAGTGATACCTGTTAATAAACAAGCAGCTCCATCTGTTGTGTGGTGATGTGTTCTCTCCAGACCTCACAGACTCATGTTTTACATGTCAGTGTTCAAGTGTAAATCAGAAAGGGCCACCCAAACACTTTGGAAACAGAAGAGCTGTTTACACCAAATAAAAGTGCATCCAACATGACAGTCTTGTGTGGATTACTTTTAAGTTTATTGCACTGTGTGGCATTACTTCACTAAATAAAACTGCATTGTTCTAATTTCAGGTTGCATATTTAAATTCAGAGGTTTTTTTTTCCCCCAGGGTACATGTATTTTAATTTCACTTACACATGTGTTAAGTGACTTAAAAACTCTACTTTATGTACACCTTATTATTTAAATTCCTCTTCGGGACAAAAAAGCCAACTGATTCTCGAATGGAGTTTGAGAAAAACTACAATACCATTTTCTTTCTCAACATCTCATTATTTTTCTATAACATAAGTAAATCAAAATGATTTTCTAGGTGGAAATACTTAGTATTTATTGTCTATAATAAAAACAAAAATCAACCTTTAACCTCACCAGAAAATGAGAAGAAATATCTAGATTTAAAAGGTCAAATTATCATGTTGTCTATTTACCTAAACAGATATCTGTTAGTCTATAGCGCATACCTTGTTATTTCCACTTAAGTACTTTTGTATCTCTGTTGTGGCATGTTTTAAATATGAACAGATTTAAAATTTTTTGTTCTATTCATTAAGTATATATTGAAGAGTTAAGTATCAGGGCACTGGGCTAAGCTCTAGACATGTAATAGGGTCCCAAATAATAATTGGTGCCGAAAGCTCAGCTTCTCTGTATACCTGGTGCCGAATCAAATCTCGGAGACAGAGTTTTGGGTGAAGTAGAAAAGAATAGCTTTATTGCTTTGCCAGGCAAAGGGGGACACATTGGCTCCTGCCCTCGAAAACTATGTGTCTCAACTGGGGAAGATTTCATGAGGAGTTTTATAACAATACTGCAAGGGTGGGATTGCTGACAAGATTAGGGTGTGTGCTCCTCCCTTGATTAGCAACTGTTCGATAATATGCCCTTTGGAACTGAGGGAAGGTCATGGAGGCTGGAGTCTTGCCTACAAGAAATGGGTGACAAAAAGAGGCCTCTGTGTCCAGGCCTCACTAGGTTTCATAATCACTCTTTTTACTCACAAAGGAAATATATTATCCATTTTGGAAACAAAATTAATTAATTAGTAATTAAGTATCGGGGCTTCCCTGGTGGGCAGTGGTTGAGAATCTGCCTGCCAATGTAGGGGACATGGGTTCGAGCCCTGGTCCGGGAAGATCCCACATGCCGCAGAGCAACTAGGCCCGTAAGCCACAACTACTGAGCCTGCGCGTCCGGAGCCTGTGCTCCACAACAAGAGAGGCTGTGACAGTGAGAGGCCCGCGCACCGCGACGAAGAGTGGCCCCTGCTCGCCACAACTAGAGAAAGCCCTCGCACAGAAACAAAGACCCAACACAGCCATAAATAAACAAATAAATAAATTTTTAAAAAAATTAAGTATCTATAGATTTGTGAAATGAAAAAAAGTACATTCAGGAAAACTGAAATGTATACACATATAAAATTGGGTGTTTTTTTTCCAGTATTTATCAGTGTTGGTAAAATGAGAACTACTTGGTGAAAGTTTTAGAGAATGTGTTAGTTTATGAAGGGAAAAAGGGAAAAAGTTGTAAGAAAAAATTCAAATACAGGGGATGGATGACTCCTAGGACAGACTTTTGGGTAGTTTGAAATAAAATTCATATTTTATGGCAAGACAAAAATGTAAACATAAAAAATTTTCTCTGCCCTTTGGCCCCCTTTCTCCCCACACTGTGCATTGAACCAAACCTCCCACATCAGCAGGAATACCTGCTCAACCATAAAGGGCAACATTGTCCTAGCACCAACAAGACAACTCCTTGAAAGATAACATTCCTTAATGTTGTTAAAGGGCTTAAATCTGGATTGTGTAACTTGTCAATAATACCTCATCCAATGTACAGCCCTCTGTGTCAAAAACTCACATAACTGTGCTTTGACCTCTCACGGGTGGAAGAGTTCTCAAGAGCTTTCTGAAAACATGTTCCCAGGTTATAATCCTCAATTCGGCTCGAATAAAATTTTCTTTCTTAGATCAACTAATTAATTTTTTCTTTGCCAGTAGAAAAATGCCTACATGTTGGTTCCACCTCCAAGATATCATTGCTCCCGAAATCAAGCAGAACCCTGTGGGGTCCTCCCAAGTACAAAAGCCTTTCCATATCCCCCATTTCTTGTTTATAGGAAAAAAGTTTCAGCCTCTTATACCTTCCCTGAGTTCCAAAGGGCAGATTCAGTCACTAGAGTAGTGAGGGAATGCAGAAACAAAGGAAAGGCAGTCAAGAAACCATAGTGCAGTATGCAGCAGGATCCTGGTTCCTCCCCAAGGGTTATACATAGCAATCTGATACACATCTCTGCGTTCTTCTGCAGGAACTAAGGCCCCCAGCCAAGTAGAGGATGGCAACTTCAGGCTGAGCACAAGCACTTAGACCCTAGATTGGTTGGAACCAGGGGGCTGATGACTGAGATTCCTGGACCACCACCCTGTTACCTCACCACCAACCAATCAGAGGGAGGTCACACACCCAGCAAACTTCCCCCCAAATTCTGCCTATAAAAACTCTTCCCTAAAAACCACCGAGGAGTTCAGGTCTTCTGAGCATACACTGCCCCGCTCTCCTTGCTTGGCCCTGCAATACACCTTTCTCTGCTCCAAACTCCAACTTTTCAGTTTGTTTGGCCTCACTGTGCAATGGGTACATGAACTTGGATTCAACAACACTCCAATATGCCTGGAATTTTTCCCTTCAATTTTTTAATCAGAAATTCCACCAAATACAGTAATTTGTATGAACACACATCTATTTTTAAGTTATACATACTCCTCAGATAATTATTAATCCTATTAGTGTAAAAAGAATTAAACTACATTGCTTTCTTATTATAACCTGAGAACAGCAACATCAAAATGTGGAACACATTGTGATGGGGAAGGAGAGGCAGATAATTCTGGAATAGTGTGAATTTTGCCAAGAATGGGTCAGATCAGAGTCGTAGTCCTTCAAGATGGTTTGGGCTTATGAGGTCTCTTGAGAAAGCATGGGAAAAGTAGGCTGGAAAGGGGCAAAGGCTGTGGGATCAAAACAAATGCCAGAAAAGGAAGAGGACATTTTCTCTTCAATCCTTCCTCCAGAGACACAGAAATAATAAGCAGATACTATCAGCCAAATAATGGGTTAAAGCAGCTATTTGTGGGTTTGCTTGGGAAACACTAACATTTATCCTAGTTTATACATAAAAATATGTTCTTAGTCCCAAACAAGTGGCTCACAAATGCACTTTTGGAATACAGTCCATTCATAAATTGTGATGTCCTCCTATAATTACATTCAGACAAAAATCCTCTGACTCATAAACAAATTAAACAAATAATTTCCTTCCCAAACATCTGTTAGTATGAATTGCAATCTTGTAAACCAGCCACAAGATGCCTTATAATAACACGTGTGGTACAACCTTAGCATATGAACAACATGAAGTCATGAGTTCCTATGGACCTGGTTAGCCATGATTAACCCTTTATTCATACCCTTTCCCAAAAGATTTTAGTCAGGACTTTTTAGGGCAGTAGATGGTAACTTCATTTCTTTCTTGGACAATCTAGAGGAAAAATTATTTTTGAAGATAATAAACTCTGGGACTACTACTAATGACCTTATCTTTTATAATATTCTCCCAAATTCAATTTACATTTTTATAGTTGAAATTGATTAAATCCATTTGACATCAATGTAAGTAGTGACTTTTCTGCAGAGAATAAACCCAATAATTACTGTCACAAGTTTAGGAGGTAGTTGATTCCAGATAACATAGGTATAAAGTAGATAAAGGATGTCCTTAGACAAAATGCTTAACTAAGTTGGTTAATAAGGAGCCAGCCCTCCTCTAAACTTATCTGCCAAACCTGATATTTTAAAGTGATAATGAGAAAAACAAGATATTACATCATATGATAATAATACTTGTTAATAGTTTACAGTGCTCACAATATTCTAGATCTTGTTCTATGGATATTTGGAAATATGACATCATTTAATCCCAACAAAGAGCTATAAGACAGGCACCAGATTTATTACAGTCTTAAAATGAAGAAAATGCAGTAGAAAAAGATTAAGCATCTTGTTCAAGGTTGCATGGCTAGGTGGTAGAGTATATGTATGCCATTCAGGTGAGTAAAAGAAATATTTTGTACAACTGATTTTTTAAAACTTAGATGCTACATCAAGCATAAATCAGGCAGTTTAGAAGGTTTTTGAAGAATTTAGGATTTTATTTGTTAGTTTATGTCTAGGAGCTCCTAACTCCAAAGACTATATTGTACAGATTATTTTCCTATACTTGTATCTTTAAGATGGCCTTTATTATTTTAGATCAAAAATTATTTGGGTCTCTTCAATAAAATGTACTTTTGCAGATACTGTAAGAATTCTGCAGGAATTTAGTAAGAGAAAAAAAAGGGAAGGAAGGAAAGAAGGTAGGAAGGAAGGAAGGAAGGGAGGGAGGGAGGGAGGAAGGAAGGAAGGAAAGAAGGAAAGAAGGGAGGAAGGGAGGAAGGAAGGAAAGTAGAACACGGTTAGGGAGACCAAGTGAAAGAAAATAACTTGAGTTGTTTCATAATAGACATGCTTCCTGCAATGCCACACCCATTCAGGAAATTAAACCAACACAAATGTCTGTAATGCAGTGTAGTATACAACAATTGTCACAAGAAGAAACTAAATAAAGTGAGCAGCCAAAGGCAGTAAAAGTGCATGCAGATACCAGTCTGGGAAGAAAGGCCTTAAATGATATGTTTAGCTAGTTGAGACATGGACATGGTAAGTGCAAACTGCATTTAGTGCATAAACATTAGTTTATCTAACATAAACATTAAAACATATAGAGGAAAAGTGAAAGTAAGATTTTCAAAAAGGTGCTTACAGTCTCTACCAGTTATCAATTACTGCAAATAAGTTGCCTCAAAAAATATTGACATACAATCAGTTATTCCTTATGTCTCATGAATGGTGGATTGCATTTGGGCTTGGTCACTTCTGCTGCTGCTCAGGGCTGATGTCACTCATCCAGCTACAGTCATCTGGATTTCTGACTAGGACTGGATTGTCCAATAGCCTCAAGCAAACATCTGATGGTTGGTTCCAACTATTTAATGAAGGGGGAGTGTTCTAAGAGGATGAAAGCAGAAGAAGCTGCAAGACTTCTTAAAGCCTAGCCTTAGAAGGCATCTTCTGCAGTATTCTGCTGGTCGGCATAAGTCACAGGGTCAGTCCAGATCCAAGAGTTGAGGAAAAAGACTCCACCTCTTGTTGGGAGCAAATTCATTGCCAAGAGGTCTAGAAACAGAGATGCATAATACATGAAGGGCCATTATTAAACCAATCCACTACAGGGCCATTAAGTGTTTTGGCTCATTACTGAATTTTTCCAACAACATACAAATGTGCTGCTGAATTCTTCCATCTTTCAAAAGAAAAACACTTTATCTTGACCTCACTTCCCTCTCAGATAGCTCATCATTTCTTTTGTTTTTCTCTGTAACAAACCATCTTCAAAGAACAGTCTGTTCTCATAGTCTGATTTCTTTCCTCCCATCATTCACGGTTAAACCCAATCCAATCAGGCTTTAGTCCTCACCACTCCTCCAAAACTATTATTGTCAAATTAATCAACAAGCTCCACATTGTTAAACCCACTTGTCAGTCCTTAGCCCTCTTCTTCCACCTATCATTAGCATTTCACATAATTCAACACTCCTTCCTTCTTGGTCTTCACTTGCTTTCTAGGGTACCATGCTGCCCATGAAAAAGCACCATTTGGACATCCTGCCGCAGGGAGTATAATTGACGATCTGGGAATGCCTGCCCCAGCATTCTTAGATGCACCCTGTGTTTAGGTGTTGAATCCATGCTTCCGATTGGCTGCTCCCAACCAATGGCTGAGCACAGCGTCAGCACTAACACAAGATCCTGAGAGATACAGAACTTAAATGGGGTCTTCGGCTTTAGGACTTGCCACCACCTGGCAGAAATGTTCTTAGAACTGCATTGCAGTCTAAGACTCATTCCCCTCAATCCTCCTTCCTCTTCCTCTTTTTTCGTGGTGCTCAGATCTCCATCAAGATCAGAAACTTCTCTTTACTCCCTTTGGCTCCCTCCGCTTTTTCCTTAAAAAAAAAATCCCCCCTAAAATCTCTTCTACATCTAACTTTTAGTTGGTATCTGCTTCTCTTTGGACTTGAATTAACGCACTCTCTGTTGGTTTTTCCCCTACCTCACTGGTTATTCCTTCTCAGCGTATTTTGATGATTTCTCCTCTTTTGTACTACATTCTAAATGTTGAGTGACCCCAAAGCACAGTTTTTGATCCTGCACTCCTGCACTCTTCACAATCCATACTCACTCCCTAAGACTGATGACTTTGAATACCCTCTCTCTACCAATGACTATCAAATACATATATATA
>NW_020174703.1:113353-131905 GCF_003031525.2 Neophocaena asiaeorientalis asiaeorientalis
CATTACTAAATTCTGTTGGCTCTACCTTCAACACATTTTACATATACATGTGTATATATATAAAATTTTGTATATATATATAACTTTACATATATATATATGTAAAGTTATTCTGTTTTCTTTCCCTCTCACAGTCCATATCCAATCCATTACTAAATTCTATTGGGTCTACCTTCAAAACATTTTACTCTTGCAAAGTTTCACCCCTCCATTGGTGCCATCCTGTACTGAGGCACTGTTACATCCTGTTTAGATTACTACAGTAGCCTTCTAGCTTGTGTTCCCAATTGTAGAATTGCTTATCCACAGTCTATTCTGATTACAGTAGCCTAAGCAAGTATTTTAAAACTGAGGCGACTCCTCAAAACACTGCTTTGGCTTCCCATTTCCCTCTGAGTAAAAGACAAAATCCTTAGAACAGTCTTCCAGTCCGTACACAATCCGGGACCCTGTTATCTCTCTGAACGCTTCCACTCCTCTCACTCTTTTAATACTCCAGCTTTACTGATGTTGCTGTTTCCAGAACATACCAAACCTACTCTATCTTAAGGTCTTTGTATCCACTGTTATCCTGCCTGAAATGATCTCCAATTATCCACGGAAATACCTAATTATCTGTGTGGCTAACTCTTTTCAAGACTTTGTTTTAATCCAACTTCTCACAAGTTTTAACCTGACCACCATGTTTAATACTGAAATCTACACCTATGTGCAGTAACTATTCATCAACAGGACAGTCCTCATTCCCTTTAACCTGCTCAACTTTGAAATGTTTCTGCGCCCTAATCACCTTCATACCATATTGTATCAAAATAATTTATTAATTTCTTGTGTCTTTTGTTTATTATGTCTCCCTTCTCCAAGAATATAGGTTCTCTGCACAGGAATTTTATCAGTTTTGTTCACTGGTGTATCCCAAGCATATGAACATTGCCCAGCACATAGTTGTTTAATAAACATTGAATAATTAATGATTATTCATTATATGAATAATATATGGTTATATATGACAGCTTGTTATTATTAAAATGAAAGTTTTAAGGAGTCTTTGTCAAAGATAGTTTTCTCAGCCCAACACTGTATCTTCTCCAAATAACCATGTTTAGTTAAATACTAATGCTCTTATTACACAGTATTGACTTATTAGAGTCTAATACAAATTATTACTTTAACAATTCCCTCAATAACACTAGAACTTTAGAACTCTTTAACTTCATTTTCATTTATCCTGCTTTTTAAATTATTATTATTATTATTATTTTTTTGCGGTACGCGGGCCCCTCACTGCCGTGGCCTCTCCCGTTGCGGGGCACAGGCTCCGGACGCGCAGGCTGAGCGGCCATGGCTCACGGGCCCAGCCGCTCCGCGGCATGCGGGATCCTCCCGGACAGGGGCACGAACCCGCGTCCCCTGCATCAGCAGGCGGACTCCCAACCACTGCGCCACCAGGGAAGCCCTTAAATTATTTTTGTGATGTGTTTTAGCTCAACTATATTTTACATCCACGATATATTACTATTCAATATTTAGTCAATATTCAGTCAATCTTCACTTAAATATTTATCAAAATATTTATCCTTTTTTAATACTCTTTATTCTTTCTTGGTATAGTCATATGATGGAATATAAAGTAACACTGAGAATGAACAGACCACAGGTACTCCCAACAACATGAATGAATCTCACAAGCACAACGTTGACCATAAGAAACCTGACACAAAAGAGAACGTATTGGGCTTCCCTGGTGGCACAGTGGTTGAGAGTCCACCTGCCGATGCAGGGGATATGGGTTCGTGCCCCGGTCCGGGAAGATCCCACATGCCGCGGAGCGGCTGGGCCCATGAGCCACGGCCGCTGAGCCTGGGCGTCCGGAGCCTGTGCTCCGCAACGCGAGAGGCCACAACAGTGACAGGCCCGCGTACTGCAAAAACAAACAAGCAAACTCCACCCCCCCAAAAAAAAGAATGTATTGTGTTCCCATGTTCATAAAGTTAAAAAACAAGCTAAATTAAGCTAGTGTGTTAGAAGTTAGGATAGTGGTTGCTCTAGGCACAGGTGGGAAGGATTATGACTGGAATAGAACACGGGGATTTTGAGGTTGTAGGTACCTGGCTGGGTTCATTTTTTTAAATGTATGAAACTATACATTTATAATTTCACCACCTTTTTGTAAGTATACTTCAATAGAAAGTTCACATTTAAAGAAATTAAATGAAATTTGAAGTACAACATTTCTACTTGTGAAGTCTTGTCCTGATATGTAAAACATGGATGCTAATATTGTCCTTACAAAATTATTGTAAGGGGGTCTTCCCAGGTGGCGCAGGGGTTGAGGGTCCGCCTGCCGATGCAGGGGACACGGGTTCGTGCTCCGGTCCAGGAGGATCCCACGTGCCGCGGAGCGGCTGGGCACATGGGCCATGGCCGCTGGGCCTGTGCATCCGGAGCCTGTGCTCCACGGTGGGAGGGGCCACAGCAGTGAGAGGACCGCGTACGGCAAAAAAATATATATATATATTGTAAGGAACTATTAAGATAGTGTATATGAGACACTTTAAAATGATAAACATTATGATTATAAAGTAGTTTTATATATAACAACAGGCTAATATCTAAAACGGATAAATTGGAAAATGGAAAAATGAATTATCGATTCATTCATATAAAATGGAAAAAATGAATTATCGATTTGCTTTAATGTGCTGCATTCTCTAAGAAAGCTTCAAATATTCAAATGTATTGTATTCTAGATTTTTGTAAGAGTCATAAATAAACCAAGAGAATAAATTAAACATTCTCTAACCCCAAATTACATTAAAAATACTGCATAATATACTAATGCTTACACAGTCAGAAAATGACTATTTCCTCAAAGCTTCTACTTACAAAGGAATAGAATGTTTACTCACAGCTAAATAAAACAAACCTAGTATAGATATAAAAAATTAAATAGTAGATAATTGTGTGTATGTTAAAATTTTCACATTGTGTTTTTATTAAAATATTGGCTTGAAATTATTTGAGGATTTTGTTTGTTTGCATAAAGCCATCTTAAAATGTCTCAGTAGGGACTTCCCTGGTGGTCCAGTGGCTGAGGCTCCATGCTCCCAATTTGGCGGGCCCGGGTCCGATCCCTGGTCAGGGAATTGGATCCCACATGCATGCTGCAACTAAGAAGTCCATGTGCCATGGCAAGGATCCTGTGTGCCGCAACTGAGACCCAGCACAGCCAAAATAAATAAATATATTTTTAAAAAAGCCTTAATAATTATTTGGTAGCTATTTACTTAGGTTTATGATGGAAACTATCAGATTTATTTGAATTAAAAAAGAAAGTGAATCAGTCAATAGATATTTCCCGAGTTCCAACTATGTTATGCTGTGAATAAGATTTTAATGGTATGTTAAATGAGAAAATTAGACTGAGACCCTACAGTGATAATTACAACATTCCAAATAGAGTGATAATTACAACATTCCAGTTACAACATTCCAAATACCAATAAAATTATTGAAAATTAAATATCTAAAACTAGTTTGGTGATATTTTCCACAGCTAGGAGATAAAGGCTGGAGATTTAAAGAAGAATTTAGAAAGGTGCTATTTGTATTCTGAAGAGTTTTACCTCTTCTTCCACGGGGGTGGAGTAGGGGGTGCCTTTTCCTCCCCTCAGCCTCGAGACAGGAGTTTCAGCAGGGCCTTCCAGAGAGCTAGATGTGGTCCCCTGCCACTGGAAGCATGGTACACTGGTGTGTAACTCTCCCTGAAAAAATCTAAAGCAGCTTCACGCTCACATTCTACAAGTTAGGGAGAAAGGATTCAAACATTGTATATGTACATGCACATTTGTATTTGTGTTTTATTTATATGTGCCATTTTAAATAATCCAACTATTTTTGTCAGTGAGATACCTAAACACTTGTGTTTTATTTAACTTCAGTGTAAGTATGTTATATAAAAGCAAAGAGCAAATGGGGGGAGGGTGTGGAGGGAGTTTTATTAGTGTTTTACTAATAGTGAATTTATTAATAAAGAGTGAATTTAAAGAAACAGTGAATTGGTCAGAGGATAAAGCAAATGAACTCTGCAGTCCTCGGAAAGACAAGAAATCACACTAAAGAGCCACTTTAGTCAAAGGAAATATTTTCCCCAGAATCCTTTGGAATTCTAATGCTGTTATTGAAACCAGCAGAAGGCAGCGGGGTCTGTATTAGCTATCAGCGGCTCAGGAAATCACCCACAATGATCAACCCCACAGAAGACAGAGGTACAAGGGTTGGTGGAATCTTAATTTTACTTAGTCCTATGCTCAGAAAAACCCAAAAGGGAAGAAATCAGGTATGCCCAGTTTTAAATCTAGCTAGAAAAAAATATTCTCATACAACAGAAGGAGCTTGTGACAAGTGATGACTGCATTTCAAATATTTAGAGGGTTTTATTTCTTCCAATAAGAACAGAGTCTTCTGAGTTTTTCTGTGGTAAAAATATCATATTAGCAGTTTTTATTTTACATTATAGGTACATTTCCAATTCAATTCTGGTCTGCTGCAACTAAAACTGAGCAAAATAACTGTCTTAAAATAAATAAATGCATACATACATATATGCATGTGTATGTACATACATACCAATTATAAAAAGTGAACATATATTAAATAAGATTTTAAGATTCTTCAAAACATAGGGGCTAAAAAGCAACAACAGGAAAAATACTTCGGCTATTTCCATACACATTTATTTTAAGATATTATCTAATCTGCATGCTGTGCCATGCTGAGGGACACACCCTCAGAATGTTTGAGCAAGAGGGAACCATGTCCAATCTCTAATTGTGCTCACAGTACAGTGCAGGAAATGCAGCTGGTTGTGTTGGGTGTCTGATGTCACACAGTAAGTGGTAAGAAGAACTGTGTTATGTTGGCTCTGAGATAGTCCTTCTACTTCAAGTAAAGGGGAAAAAAAAGGACAACAATGGTACCAACCTAGGAGGAAATGAAGTTCCATTGGAGCAGCTGTAAGAGAATCTGCCTATTCCAGGACCTCGGCCTACCCTGTGTGAGAAGGCTAGCTCAAGAGATCCAGGGTACTCTGTATCTGCAAGAAGATAGATTTATGACAATAGTTCACAAGGGGCCTAAGATCAGCCCATGCAAGTAGGGTTGCCAGGTAAAATACAAGATACACAGTTACATTTTAGTTTCAGATAAACAACATTTTCTTTTTAGTAGAAGTGCGCCTCATGAAATACTTGAAACATACTCTACTAAAAAAGTTATTATCATATCTTATCTGAAACCAAAATGTAACTGGGTTTCCTATATTTTCATTTGTTAACTCTGGTGACCCTACATTCAGGGCATTTCCAGGAGAGCAGGAATGCAGGTGGGCCTAAACATACAAGCAGGCACCAAGGTCTCTATGAGATTTCTGAGAAAGGCTATGTCACCAATGATTAGGTGGGCCTGAAAGGATTTTTTTTAAGGCTGAAATGACTGAGGAATAATCTATGCCTATTTCTAGAAACTTCACAAAAATGTCTTAGTTCACCTCTGAAGGAAGAGTATCTTTATGCCTTTTTTCCAGATATCTCTCAAGATTTCTGAGAAAAGAAGAATGTCAATAGAGCAATTTTCTATTAAAATAAATATCTGCAGAAAAAGAATTATGAGACAACAGTGTGGGAGTTACAAAAAAAAAAGTCTTTCGATTTAAAATTAAGTAGTCTCGTCACTGTAATATGTGGCCATTTAGATTAATGAAACAAGTTTTAAATCAACAATCTGTAGGCTAACCTTCAATTCTTGCACTTTTTAAGGAGGGAAGGTTATATGCAAGAAATTACACATTTTGTTTTGGGGGCTTTATTGGGTGCTTCACAGAGAAGGTGAAATAGATTAACTATTAGATTGAGGCAGTCCCAACACAATGATTTCTTGTCATATGGTCTATTCCAACCCATGTAGCTGCTTCATCATAACATAAACTTGTCTTAATTATATGATTATTTACAAAGATACAAAGTGATGACAAGACAAAATAGCGAACCAGTAATGTGCCATGTGTCATTACTCTTTTCCATTGACATTTTTGGTGTAGTTTAGTATCATGAGCTTTGTCTCCACAAGACAGTTCAGGTACTTTTGGAAGTTGTAGCAAAGGTGAGGAAGGGACAGTGTTGGGAAATGTGCAGCATAAAAAGGACTTGCTCAGGCTCCAAGTTCAGACTGGATTAGTTCAAGTGGGTGGTAGTCTCAACTAACTTGACCGGCTACAATTAACCAACTCCCAGCAGTTTAGATTTTAAGTCACAGTTTTACATTCATCTTCACATTTGCACAATAACTCTGTAAGCTAGAATTAAAAGAAACAAACCATGGCTCAAAGTATTTAAGTAAATTCCATGATTACACAGTCAGGAATTGGCTTTGTAAGACTTGATTCCTGATCTTCCCATACCAGAAGCTAGGCTGTTTTAACCATAATGTTCTCTAACCAGACTCTTAGGATGTGTGTGTGTATGTGTGTGTGTGTGTGTGTGTGTGTGTTATCTTTACAACTGGCCTTCCATATACTCAATATGATATGTATTGCTATGGGTTGAATTGTGTCCCCAAAAATGATATGTTGATGTTTTAACTCCTTGTACCTCTGAATGTGGCATAATTTGGAAGTAGGGTCTTTGCAGATGTAATCAAGTTAAGATGAGGTAATATTTCATTAGAATGGGCCCTAATTAACATGATTGGTGTCCATATCAGAAGAGGTGAGAAGACACAAAGACATAGAGGGAGAAGACCTGTGAGGACAGAGACAGAGGTTGGAGTGATGCATCTACAAGCCAAGGAACACCAGAGATTGATGGGCTACCACGCAAAGCTAGGAAGAGGAAAGGAAGAATTATTCCCTAGGGTATCATAGAAGCATGATTATGCCTACCCCTTAATTTTGAACTTCTAGCCTTCAGAACTGTATGTCAATAAATTTCTGTTGTTTAAAGTCACTCAGTTCATGGTAGTTTGTATGGCAGCCCTAAGAAATGGATATATACCAAGGTAGATAACCTTTCCCCAAAGTAACATATTACTCTGTATAGAAAGAATATTCATTATAGAGAAAATAAAAAAGGAATAATATTAGTGGATTCTTAACCTATAGTAAAGCGAATATTTTAAAATACGGTTGTAAGAAGAGATTAAGCATAATTAATATGTGCCTTTTTCATATAGGGAAAAAAATGTGAAATAGAAGCTGTATCTTTCATAACACTGTATATTTCAGGATACCTTTTTTAGCTGGGTTTACATTTTTTTCTAATATAATGCAAATAATTTTTAAAACCGGAAATCATTTGTTTAGTTATAAGATGCTAGTTTTTCAATCAGGACCTCTAACTGAATATTTTCTCCTTCCACAAAACAAAAAAAAAAGCATCTTTTTTTGCTTTTGTAACAATAAAATCACAGCAATTTGTTATATTATGAGAACATGTTTATTAAGCAAAGAAAACATCAAGTTTGTATTGTATTAATGTTTAGCTAGTGGACACATTTTTTATTGTGTGACCATCTGCTGTGAGGCTTTTGTTAAAAGACTTTTACCAAAACTTGCTGATTAAAATTGAAGCTACTAGATTTGCTAGATTCATGCAAATCTCTTAAAGGAAAAGGTAAACTCACTAAAATCTAAATCCTTTCTTTGATTAGTTCAATAAAAGTAATGACTTTTTGACAAAGCTCTGAGTCATACACATTTTGATAGGTATGTTTAAGTGCACATAAAAACTAGTTTTTAAGAAATGGTTATAATAAATGGTTTGATTCGTTTCATAAATATTAAAGATAATGCTGGGCTTTGGATGGTAAGAAATACCTCCTGGGGCTTCCCTGGTGGTGCAGTGGTTGAGAGTCCGCCTGCCGATGCAAGGGACACGGGCTCGTGCCCTGGTCCGGGAGGATTCCACATGCTGCGGAGCGGCTGGGCCCGTGAGCCATGGCCGCTGAGCCTGCGCGTCCGGAGCCTGTGCTCCGCAACAGGAGAGGCCACAACAGTGAGAGGCCCGCGTACAGCAAAAAATAAATAAATAAATAAATACCTCCTGATAATCCCTTATATGTGTATGAGGTTTAACAGATTACCAAATGCTTTTGTGTAAATTATCTCTATTATTGTTCTGAATACGGGAATCAGTGGACATTCTTTTCTGTGACAGATGAAACTGCAGTAGAGGAGTAATGACTTTTTCAAGATAACTGAACTAGTGAAAGACAGAACTTGCACTTCATTGCTAGTGCTCTTTTAACTTCTGTATGGTTGGCTGTCAACCCATGACCGCCTTATACTCTAATATGCTGCTATCTGAACAAAATGCCCTCTAACTTTCTCACTGTCTTTCTCCAATTACACTTGCTTTCCAGGGATATTTAAACCACACCTTTTGATCATTGTTCTAGTGTTACAGCTATTCCACTGACCAAATCCCCTGCCAAATTACCCACAAATTCTTTAATCTGGAAAAATTGTTATATTCTACTCTATGATTCTAAGTAATCCCTGAAGGATAAAATTATACAACTTGGAAATGAGAATCATTACAAATTATGAATTACTAACTTGAGCTATATCTATCATGTCACTTGTCAATTCTTTTTATTTTGAGTTGGCCCTCTCTCACGCTTCCCTTCAGTTTCTCCATCTTAAGACTTATTTGTACATATGTGTGCTTTTTTTGTTTGTTGGTTGGTGAGGAGTGGGGAACAGGGGTAGTTTACATTTTTCCTTATTTGAGTTATAATTTACACATAGTAAAAAGCACAGATCTTAAACATTCAGTTTAATGAGTTTTGACAATTGTATATATACAAGTAACACAAAACAAGAGATAGAGCCTTTCTATCCCTCTAGAAATGTACTTTATATTATTTTCTAGTAAACATTGGCCTTCTAGAATTTGACTGAAATGAATTCAAGAAAGAATGGAAGAAATGTTGTTTGAGACAGCAAGTTTGCACAACTACTTCATTATGACTTTATGCTTTCAAGCAGGTGGTCAATGGAGAAGAATAGATATTCAAGAGAATTTATTTTAAGATGGACAAAATAACTGTGTATTTACCTGGCAATTATCACTAAAGAGGGAAATGTTGATACCAAATACAGTGGGGATAATTGAAAAGCTGGTATATTTTTGGAAGGCAAGAAGGATGGAATGTAGTACACACATGGATAGACTAGCTTAGGCAGGAGTACACACATTAGCTTCATTGTGGCAAAATAGAAAACAGAGTATATGGATATAAATGGAATAAGTTGGTAGATCGGTTGGAAAAAGCATGTGGTAGTTTTTGGTTGTGCATTTTCTGATTTTTAATAATGATTTTTAACAGTGAGATCAGAAGCATTGCCACCAGCTGAAAATGGGATGGAGAGGGAATTACTTGGCATTTGAGAACAAAAGAAAAGAGATGGAAGAGTCTTCTTATATAGGAGAGTAAATATAACAGAAACTTAACAGGTTACTAAGGACCAGTTTTATATAAGGAGTCATGAATTTAAAGGAAACAAATCAGCATGGATGTATGTTTCCTTCTAACATTGTTTATTCAGCTGGGCAAGATGATGGGGTAGTATATGCAGAGTTTTATGCAACTAGTATTGATATTTTCTAGGTGGGCATAATAAAGGGCACAGAGGCCAGAGAGTGAAGACTCTGAGGCAAATGACTGATTACAATAGAAGATTATTGACCTAAATTAGATAAAAGGGAAGTGAGGTTACTACCTGAGTGAGGGAAAGTGAGATGATGATTAAATCAATATATGGTTACACCTTTTAAATCCTTTTAAATGATCACATTGTGTGTCTGTGTTTATTATAACTAAACACATCATTCTCCAAACATAAAAGGGTACCTGCTAAGTGACATAAATCCAGGAATTTAGATAAATCCCATAAATTTTATTCTTTCTATGTCATATCTACAAATATGTTAGACTTTTTTGACTTCATCTTTTTAGGCTAAGATATTCTAATCTTAACCTACTGTAAACTGTCTTGATCATTTAGTTGTCTTTCTCCAAACTTTCGCTGCTTCAATTATATTTTTCATTAATAGAATAACAGTTGTGCTTTGATTTCTTAATGTTAAGATTTTGGTTTTGCTTTGTTTCTACCAACAACATAGGCAAAAGATAATTTCTTAAAATATACATCCTCAGGTAAACAGAAAGAAAAATAGTTCAACCCTATAATACAAAAATCTTAATCTTTTATCTGAACTAAAATAAGATTGTGTCAAGGTCAAAACTGACTTTCACTTTGCTAAATGCAATGGCCAATTCTCAGGTGAATATGTTGAATCATTCCAAGGATTTAAAACAGTTGATGATTTGTCATTCCTGAAATGCTTTCTTTCCACAGCTTATTAATTCTTCCCTTACTTTGCAGGCCATCATTTTCTCAGAGTACAGCTCCTTTACTTGAGAGTTTACACAGGACTTTTTCTCATTATTTATACTCACTTTATAGGTGATTCATCCATTCTCATGGTTGCAAATTCAATTCATATGATGATGATTCTCAAATTTACTTCTCTGGGCAGACCACTTCCAAAGAACTCCTGATTCATATATCTAACGTCTTGTTCAACAATCTCCATTTAGATATCCAATAAATTTTTCAAACTTAACATGTCTAAACAAAATTTCTGATTTTCACTCTCAGAACGGTTTATGCCACTCTTCATTTTATCTCTGTTAATGAGAACTCCACTGTTACAGTATTCACTCCAACATCTTGGAGGTGTCCATGGTATCTCTCCAAGCTACCAGCATTGTCTAGTAGCTCCACCATCAAAGTACAAACATAGGGCTTCCCTGGTGGTGCAGTGGTTGAGAGTCCACCTGCCGATGCAGAGTGGTGGAGGGGGGAGCTTTGGAGCCATGGAGGAGAGCGCAGCAACAGGGTTGCGGAGGGCAAAGTGGAGAGATTCCCCCACAGAGGATCAGTGCCGACCAGCACTCACCAGCCCGAGGCTTGTCTGCTCACCCGCCAAGATGGGCAGGGCCTGGTAGCTGAGGCTCGGGCTTCAGAGGTAAGATTGCAGAAAAAGGACTGGGGTTGGCTGCGTGATCACAGCCTGAAGGGGGCTAGTGCGCCACAGCTAGCCGGGAGGGAGTCCGGGAAAAGGGCTGGAACTGCCAAAGAGGCAAGAGACTTTTTCTTCCCTCTTTGTTTCCTGGTGGAGAGGAAAGGGGTTTAAGAGCGCCGCTTAAAGGAGCTCCGGAGACGGGCACGAGCCGCGGCTATCGGCACGGACCCCAGAAACCAGCATGAAACTCTGAGGCTGCTGCTGCCGCCACCAAGAAACCTGTGTGCAAGCACAGGTCACTCTCCACACCTCCCGTCCCGGGAGCCTGTGCAGCCCGCCAGTGCCAGGGTCCCATGATCCAGGGACAACTTCCCCGGGAGAACGCATGGCGCGCCTCAAGCTGGTGCAATCTCACGCCAGCCTCTGCCACCACAGGCTCGCCCCACACTCCGTGCCCCTCCCTCCCCCTGGCCTGAATGAGCCAGAGCCCCCAAGTCAGCTGCTCCTTTAACCCTGTCCACTCTGAGCAAAGAACAGACGCCCTCAGGAGACCTACACGAGACGTGGGTCCAAATCCAAAGCTGAACCCTGGGAGATGTGCAAACAAAGAAGAGAAAGGGAACTCTCTCCCAGCAGCCTCAGGAGCAGATTAAATCTCAACAATCAACTTGATGTACCCCACACCTGTGGAATACCTGAATAGACAACAAATCATCCCAAATTGAGGAGGTGGGCTTTGGGAGCAAAGATATATTATTTTTTCCCCTTTTTCTAACAATTTTATTTTATTTTGTTTTATCCTCTTTCTTTCTTTCTTTCTTTCTATTTTTTCTCCCTTTTATTCTGAGCTGTGTGGATGAAAGGCTCTTGGTGCTCCAGCCAGGAGTCAGTGCTGTGCCTCTGAGGTGGGAGAGCCAACTTCAGGACACTGGTCCACAAGAGACCTCCCAGGTCCACATAATACCAAACGTCAAAAATCTCCCAGAGATCTCGGTTTCAACACCAACACCCAGCTTCACTCAACAACCAGCAAGCTACAGTGCTGGGCACCCTATGCCAAACAACTACCAAAACAGGAACACAACCCCATCCATTAGCTGAGAGGCTGCCTAATATCATAATAAGGCAACAGACACCCCAAAACACACCACCAGACATGGACCTGCCCAACAGAAAGATAAGATCCAGCCTCATCCACCAGAACACAGAAAAGTCAGGCCTTGGTAAATTTAAGAAAACTGAAATCATATCAAGTATCTTTTCTGACCACAACACTATGAGATTAGATATCAATTACAGGGAAAAAAAACTGTAAAAAATACAGACACTTGGAGGCTAAACAATACACTACTTAATAACCAAGAGATCACTGAAGAAATCAAAGAGGAAATTAAAAAATACCTAGAAACAAATGACAATGAAAACACAACAACCCAAAACCTATGGGATGCAGCAAAAGCAGTTCTAAGAGGGAAGTTTATAGCAATACAATCCTACCTTAAGAAACAAGAAACATCTCAAATAAACAACATAACCTTACACCTAAAGCAATTAGAGAAGGAAGAACAAAGACCTCAAAGTTAGCAGAAGGAAAGAAATCATAAAGATCAGATCAGAAATAAGTGAAAAAGAAATGAAGGAAACGATAGCAAACATCAATAAAACTAAAATCTGTTTCTTTGAGAAGATAAACAAAATTGATAAACCATTACCCAGATTCATAAGAAAAAAAGGGAGAAGACTTAAAAATTAGTAGAATTAGAAATGAAAAAGGAGAAGTAACAACTGACACTGTGGAAATACAAAGGATCATGACAGATTACTACCAGCAACTCTATGCCAATAAAATGGACAACCTGGAAGAAATGGGCAAATTGTTAGAAATGAACAACCTTCCAGACTGGACCAGGAAGAAATAGAAAATATGTACATACGAATCACAAGCACTGAAATTAAAACTGTGCTTTAAAATCTTCCAACAAACAAAAGCTCAGGACCAGATGGCTTCACAGGCAAATTCTATCAGACATTTAGAAAAGAGGTAACACCTTTCCTTCTCAAACTCTTCCAAAATATAGCAGAGGGAGGAACACTCTCAAACTCATTCTATGAGGCCACCATCACCCTGATACCAAAACCAGACAAAGATGTCACAAAAAAAGAAAACTACAGACAAATATCACTGATGAACAAAGATGCAAAAATCCTCAACAAAATACTAGTAAACATAAACCAACAGCACATTAAAAGGATCATACACCATGATCAAGTGTGGTTTAACCCAGGATTCTTCAAGCAAGGATTCTTCAACATGCGCAAATCAATCAATGTGATACGCCATATTAACAAATTGAAGGAGAAAATCCATATGATCATCTCAATCGATGCAGAGAAAGCTTTCAACAAAATTCAACACCCATTTATGATAAAAACCCTCCAGAAAGTAGGCATAGAGGGAACTTTCCTCAACATAATAAAGGCCATATATGACAAACCTACAGCCAACATCATCCTCAATGGTGAAAAACTGAAACCATTTCCACTAAGATCCGGAACAAGATAAGGTTACCCACTCTCGCCACTATTATTCAACATAGTTTTGGAAGTTTTAGCCACAGCAATCAGAGAAGAAAAACAAATAAAAGGAATCTAAATTGGAAAAGAAGAAGTAAACCTGTCACTGTTTGCAGATGACATGATACTATACATAGAGAGTATAGCCATAAGCAAGACCAAAAGACAACCCTCAGAATGGGAGAAAATATTTGCAAATAAAGCAACTGACAATGGATTAATCTCCAAAATTTACAAGCAGCTCATGCAGCTCAATAACAAAATAAAAACAACCCAATCCAAAAATGGGCAGAAGACCTAAATAGACATTTCTCCAAAGAAGATATACAGATCACCAACAAACACATGAAAGAATGCTCAACAACATTAATCATCAGAGAAATGCAAATCAAAACTACAATTAGATATCATCTCACACTGGTCAGAATGGCCATCATCAAAAAATCTAGAAACAATAAATGCTGGAGAGGGTGTGGAGAAAAGGGAACCCTCTTGCACTGTTGGTGGGAATGTAAATTGATAGAGCCACTATGGAGAACAGTATGGAGGTTCCTTAAAAAACTAAAAATAGAACTACCATATGACCCAGCAATCCCTCTACTGGGCATATACCCTGAGAAAACCATAATTCAAAAAGAGTCATGTACCACAATGTTCATTGCAGCTCTATTTACAATAGCCAGGACATGGAAGCAACCTAAGTGTCCATCAACAGAAGAGTGGATGAAGAAGATGTGGCACATATATACAATGGAATATTATTCAGCCATAAAAAGAAACGAAATTGAGTTATTTGTAGTGAGGTGGATGGACCTAGAGACTGTCATACAGAGTGAAGTAAGTCAGAGAGAGAAAAAGAAATACCATATGCTAACTCATATATATGGAATATAAGAAAACAAATACCAACAAAGGTCATGAAGAACCTAGGGGCAAGACAGGAGTAAAGACACAGACCTACTAGAGAATGGACTTGAGGATATAGTGAGGAGGAAGAGTAAGCTGTGACAAAGTGAGAGAGTGGCATGGACATATATACACTACCAAACGTAAAATAGATAGCTAGTGGGAAGCAGCCACATAGCACAGGAAGATCAGCTCGGTGCTTTGTGACCACATACAGGAGTGGTATAGGGAGGTGGGAGAGAGGGAGATGCAAGAGGGAAGAGATATGGGAACATATGTATATGTATAACTGGTTCACTTTGTTATAAAGCAGAAATTAACACACCATTTTAAAGCAATTATACTCCAATAAAGATGTTTTTAAAAAAAAGTACAATCATAATCTAGTTACTCCATCCAAATCCAGCATTACCACCTGTTTTTATTCCCCCAAAATTCATATGTTGAAATCCTAACCCCCAAAGGTGATGATATTAGTAGGTGGGGCTTTTGAAGGGTGATTAGATCATGAGAGTGGAGCACCATGATTAAGATTAATGCTCTTATAAAAGAGATGCCACAGAGCTCCTAGCCCGTTCTGCCATGTGAGGATACAAGAAGAAGTCTACAACCTGAAAGAGATCCATTGTTTAACCATACTTGCACACTGATCTCAGACTTCCAGCCCCTAGAACTGTAAGAAATAAATTTCTCTTGTTTATAAGCTAACCAGTCAGTACTATTTGATTATAGAGGCCAGAATGGACTAAGACAGAAAATGCTCCCAGCCCACCATAATTCCTTACCTGGATTATTACTATGGCCTTCTGAATATTCTTCTTGCTTTTGCCTTTACTCCTCTAGAGTCTGTTGTCATGATCATCCATGTAATTCCTTTTAAAACATAAATTGGATCGTATCATCCCTCTGTTAAAATGCTTCTGTTAGATTTCTTTCTCACTCATAATGAGAACAGAAGTTTTCACCAGGACCTACCAGGCTCTGTGTGGTTTGGTCCTGCTATCTCTCTGATCTCATCATTTCATCTCCTTCTACTTTCCTTCTCACTCACATAGGACCAAGTATATTAGCCTTCTTGTTCCCCAAACACCTCAAGTATAATTGTACCTTAAGACCTCTGCACTTGCTGTTCCCTTTGCTTGGGATGTTCCCCATGATATTCATATAGCTAACTCCTGACTTCCCTCAGGTCTCTCTGCTCAAATGTCACTTTTTTGGAAAAGCTCTCCCTGAAAAACCATTAAGAACCCCTACTCTGATACTCCTATCCTAAACTTGGCCTTGAATTGGACAAGGATTCTTATGCAAGGTAGCCTTCCGATTCAGGAACTTGAGTCTGACAACAGTTAGTGGTCATAGACCTAAGGCAGGCAGGTAACCAGTCGTTGCTCTAGGTGACTCCAGCAGTGTGGAGGTTCCAATCAGTGACTGGGGTCCAAGGACACTGGTGCCACATTAGCTGGACCTCCCAAAACACAACATGGCCAGAGTCTAGCCAAGGAGCCTAGCCAAGTAGCTTATCATTCAATTCAGTACTCTCATCGTCATGCAGGAAATGTTCATCAGAATGCAACCAAGACACACAGATTGTGAAAACATTGTGGGAATTAAGTTAAGGCTGTGGATCTGAATAAGCCCATGAGCTCAGGGTTCAACCCTGGCATACAGGATGCTGGACTGACAACAGTATGACTAATTTCAGGCCTCATAGAGCGAAGTATTTGAATCTACATACACACTGCCAATGTTGGTTAGGATTATCTGAGCCTGTCCAAGCAGTGTCTGTAAAGCAGAGGCCTAGGATAGTCCTGGACTCATTTAAAACCCTTATTTCTTTGGGCTACATTGACATTTTGGGGAAGGGGAACATAATTTATAATGCCTAATATATGCAACAGGAATAATAAAATACATGAGGATTAAGGGCAGAGGCAGCATATTTAATTCTCCTAGAACTTCTATTTTGGTTATATTACTGCTAGGCACTTAGAAGTCATACCATAAATATGAGTTGAACTGCAGGCACTATATCTAGATTAATATTTATCTGAAAGCTTTTTTAAGCATGTAAGCAAAGAAATTAATCAAAAATGTAAAAACAACAAAAAAGAAAGATATATTTGACTACTTACAAATGAAACTTCACCATGTCAAAAATAATCCCAAGTTCCAATAAAAATCAATGATAAACTGAAAAAATTCAATGCATGTAGCAAATAGCAGCACTATTAATCTTTTGTGAAAACATACAAATATTTAAGATGAAAACATATGCCCCAACAGAAAAGTGTATAAAAGGCATTAAAAAGAAGTTCACAAAAGAAAAAATATAAATGACCCATGAATATATGAAAGGTTTCTAGCACCATTAGTAATCAAAAAATGCAAAGTAGAATAATATGAAAACTTTTTTTTTTGCATCTAAAATGAAGGATGTCCAAGGTGACTAGAGTTAGATATAATTTTCACTCTCTTCCCCAGTGGTATAAATTGACACAATTTTCTAGAATTTCTTTTGACAAAATTTTCAAAAGATTTAAATATGTTTATAATATTTGAATTAACAATTGTGCTTATAATAATTTAACCTAGAAAATAGAAGAGCCTTAAATTATGTATTTATAGTGGTAGCATTGTTATTTGCAGTAGGGAAAATTTATAATAGAGAAATCCAAGAATTTTGGAAATTTTAAATAAAATAAAATTTTTCTCTAATATATTCTGTATAGTCACTAAATAGCATACCTTTGAATAACAGCTAATAATGTAAAATGCTAATAACTAATAATAATTTTGAAATTATACAGGCCATATTTTAGAAAAAGGCAAAGTTATAAAACTTTATAGTATATTAAATGTTTTGAAAAATAATTTAGACACATAGAAAACATAACACAAAAATAAGCTAAATTGTGAATGGTGGTTAAACTTTTACATGGTATGGATATTGTGTGCTTTTGTCATACTTTTCTCAATTTTGTATCTTCCTATAATGAAGTTATACTACTCTACCAAGAAAATATTTTGTATAATAAAGGTTTGGAAAAATGAGGCTTGCAGAACAGAGAAAAAAACAAATATCATGTGTCCTACCAAACATCTCCCATTGTCATGGACAGAAAAATAAAATCAGATGGGGATCAGCTGTCAATATGAGCCACATTGTTGATTCAAAGCCTAACTTAATTTTTTAACAAAAAGATTACTCTGAAAAACCTCAAGACCCATAAAATACTAGTTAGAAGTAAGCAGTACTGTTTTATTTTTGATATATAAAACTTGAG
This sequence comes from Neophocaena asiaeorientalis asiaeorientalis, assembly GCF_003031525.2. NCBI lineage: Eukaryota > Metazoa > Chordata > Mammalia > Artiodactyla > Phocoenidae > Neophocaena > Neophocaena asiaeorientalis. The sequence goes on from NW_020174703.1 coordinate 131,205, forward strand.
GAACAGTACAGAATTTGTTTAAAATTGAATTTATAACTCCATATTCATAATTACCGATTCTGCTTTTTCTCAAATATCAGGCTTCATAGATTGGATAAAGGGTATGAATTAGATTTTGGTCAGTAAATTAAACATTTTTTCTATAAAATTATCATGCTCTGCATAATTGCTATTGGCCTTTAATCAACCACATGACCATTGACTTATGCAGCAAATACAGACTCAATTCACTTAGTACAAGTTTAGGGGATTTGTATGCACAATTATCTTCTAAACAGAAATGTGAAGTTTGCATTATCCTCCCTCTGAGCTCTGTCAAGTTCACTGCTTTCCTATTGAAAAAGAATGAGACAGCTCTATTGCTTTATACTTAATTTGAACTTGCCCATAGTCTCTTATGCATATGCATCTCTTATGACATAATTTGAATAAACATTCAAAGAGGTAAAATACAATGATTTTTAGGTTTTATATGACATCATTAGTCCATAGATTTTATTGACCTTACATTTAATCAACCTAAATATCTGAATAAACTTTTTAAAAAATCCCCCAAAGAAATGACATGCAGTCCAGGAGTTTAAAACTTAAAACAGACCAAGATGAACTAAACAACAGGAATAATGTCTTCATCATTTTTGTATTTTTTTTTTTTTTTTTTTTTTTGGTTCGCGGGCCTCTCCCCGTTGTGGCCTCTCCTG